>NW_010319461.1:0-3556 GCF_000700745.2 Antrostomus carolinensis | reverse complement strand
GGTTGTTGTGCCCCAAGGGCAGGACCCAGCATTCAGCCTCACTGAAACTCCTGTAACTAATCATTATGTCATTAATATTACGACATTCATAATTTTTATCCTAATTCCATCCTTTTTAATCTCTCTGCCAGAAGACACAAGAATTAAAACCCAGCAGACTCGCTGTTTTCTGATCTCTCTTCAGAGACGGTTGATTTTCAGACGATGTGCAGAAGACTGTTCTGTCAATTAATTAATAACAGATCTGTGAACAAGCTTCTTTGTCTTCTCATTCTCAGTTTATCAAGTTAAACTATCACAAGAGGATATTGGAGGGGCAAAATGAAGTGTAAAACAACTCTTCTTTGGTAGCAAAGGACTAGAGCTGGAGGGAGAACGCAGGGGAAATAATCCAGAGGGAGGTTCAGGAGATGATCCACCTCATTAGTTGTTTCAAGGTGGCAATAAAAACCTTCACAGCCCCAAATGCTGCAACCACAGACACCTGAGGTTGGTTTTAAACACAGAGATGGGTGCAGTGGAAGGTTTCAGACTCATCTCTGCCCAGTCTATTCCTAGGCCAAGAGGCCAACAGATTCAGGTTAAAAACTTCATGGAGGATTAGAGGTTATTAGCTGGAAACATTAATTATGATAAGGAAGTCAGAAGGAAAAACTTCTTTCCTGTGAGGGTGCCAGAGCCCTGGGACAGGCTGCCCAGAGAGGGTGTCTCCATCTCTGGAGATGTTCAAAACCCGCCTGGGTGCTTTCCTGTGCAACCTGTTATAGGGAACCTGCTTTGACAGGGGGGTTGGACTGGATGATCTCCTGAGGTCCCTTCCAACCCCACCAGTCTGGGATTCTGTGTGTGTGAAATAACAACCCCTGAGCAGCCAGTGGCATCAGCAGGTTGTAGGTCTGCTTGAGAGCCCAGCAGTACCGCAGGAACCATCAAACCCAGGGTCCCAGCAGCATGAAGCACCCACAAAACACACCTTCCCTTTATGTTCCCTTCAGGATAAGACCCAAAATCTGCTTGTCCCATCACCTGGTGTCAAAACACGACGTAAAAATGGGTTTAAGCTGAAAGAGGGGAGGTTTAGATGAGATATTAGGAAGAAGTTCTTCACTGTGAGGGTGGTCAGACACTGGAACAGGTTGCCCAAGGAAGTTGTAGATGCCCCCTCCCTGGAAGTGTTTGTGGCCAGGTTGGATGAGGCTTTGAGCAACCTGGTCTAGTGGAAGGTGTCCCTGCTGCTGGCAGGGGGGTTGGGACTGGAGGAGCTTTAAGGTCCCTTCCAACCCAAACCATTCTATGATTCTGTGATTCTAAAACTGAGTTACTGGCATCACTTAGAACAGACAGTGAAGGTCTCCAGGTGCATCCATCCTCATCCCCAGCTAGAATCACTGCTGGGAAGACGAGGTGTCCTGGTTTTGAGCTGGGACAGAGCTGTGATTCTTTTTAGTAGCTAAAATAGTATCTCAGGATATCAGGATATAAAACAGCATCTCAGCAAGAGGAGAAAAACAGGAAGGTACGTCTCATCCGCCAACGGACGGGATGGCTCGGCACTGGCATCCCGCCTGGGAGACACTCACGTTGTAGGAGCGAGGGTGCCTCTGCTTCCACTGCACCAGCAGGAGCTGTGCCACCACCAGCGTGGCGATGAGGATGAGGACCATCTCGGCGTGCATGGCCTCGTGCCCGCGGTGCTTGGCGTGCATCCGGGCGTGCTCCACCCTGCGAAAGGCGGAGAAGGCGGCTGAAGAGCGAGCGGGCACGGAACGGAGAACAGCAGGGAGAGACAGACAGACACCCCAGCACGGGGGAACCAGCAACACCAGACTGAGACCAAATCACAGCATCCCAGGATTTCCCTGACTGGGAAAGCCCTTTGAGATCATGGAGTCCAACCATGAACCCAACACTGACCAGTCCCCTGTGACTAACCCATGTCCCTCAGCACTGTGTCTACACGACTCTTCAATCCCTCCAGGGATGGGGACTCCACCACTGCCCTGGGCAACCCCTTCCAATGCCTCAGAACCCTTGCAGCAAAGAAATTCTTCCTCACATCCCATCTCAACTGCCCTGGCCACAACTTCAGCCCATTTCCTCTTGTCCTGTCCCTTGGGCCTTGGTTGAACAGACCCACCCCCACCTCTCTCCACCCTCCTCCAAGGGACTTGCACAGAGCCACAAGGTCTCCCCTCAGCCTCCTTTGCTCCAGGCTCAACACCCCCAGTTCCCTCAGCCACAAGGGAACTCAGCACACTTGTGCTCCAGACCCTTCCCCAGCTCCGTTCCCTTCTCTGGAGACAGGTGCTGTGTTGCAATCCAGAGGAGAAAAGACAAAAGGTTTCTCTTGAGACCAGCTCATTTTTAAACTGTGAAAGCCAAGACCACCATCCAGCCCATCCTGGTGTGAAGGAGGCAGAGGGAACTCACCCTGACCACCCTGAACTAACAAACATGGGGCACAGGCTTCATGTTGCTTCAGGTAACTCACCTGGCAGCTCACAGTGCAGCAGCACCAGCGAGGGGCTGTTTGACACCATGAACGTGCACAAACACTCCACACCAAACCCTCAGCCCAGTTTCAGAGCCACCAGCACTGTCCTCCCTCTCACCCAGCAAGGGAGAGGCTGGATGGGCAGGGGGGACACGGGTTATGGGCAGGGGGAACACGGGCTATGGGCAGGAACACCCACAAATCCCAGCAAATTGCTTCTCTCTGCCCTGGTCACCCCATCTGCACCCTGGAACAAGGGGTTTCCAGACTGATGCTCCACAGACACCCAGGGTTTCTTCACAGCTTGTGGTGTTTGAGCAAAACCAAGGCTGAATTAAGAGGTGCAACATCTTTATGGCTTAGTCTTAAGCTGACAAGATGGTTCAAGTGAAGGGGGAAAAAAAATCCCAACCCAAGAAACGTGTCAAATTCTGTGATCTTAAATCATCCTCTATAAATTGATACTGAGGGAAGACCAAAGTCTTCTTGTGCTTTTCAACAAGTGCCTGGCTGAAACTGGTTTGGTTGAGGGAAAAAAGGTGGAATATCTAAAAGCAGTTTAAAACAAAAACCCCTCAATAATGGTTTTTAAGCCAGTTCCTACTTCCCCCAACAAATAACACTGCACAGGGAAGGCTGAGCCTGTCCTCTCCCACCACCAAGACACTGCTGGGAGCTCTGGTCAGGAGCAGGAGCTCAACTCAAAGCTCTACACATCGCTTCACCTCCTGGAACAGACTCACCTCCATCTCTCCTCCGGGGACAAGTGCGAAAGATCGACCTAAAGAGAGAAAAAAAACACCAAAGAACTCAGTTGTTGAGGTTTGGGAGCAGCAGCACCAGCCTAGGATGGAGAATTTCTGCACTTCATCTCCCCAGACCACACAGATGCTGGTTAATGCCCCGGACGAGCACGGCTGGGCTGGGTCTGAGCTGCCTGTTCACCGCCAGCGACACCCACACGGCGCCCAGCACGGGATCACTCGGTGAGACCCTGGGGATTGCTCCTGGAGAACTTCCAGAGGGGAAACTGTCCTGGTTTTACTGGGACACAGTTAATTT
>NW_010319460.1:0-10100 GCF_000700745.2 Antrostomus carolinensis | reverse complement strand
ATAAAATAAAATAAAATAAAATAAAAAATTATGTGGCAAATCTCTTTTTACATTAATATGAGAATTTTTCCAATGAACTGACCTGTCTTCCTTTTCCCCACTTTTCCCCACTCCTTTCCTCACTCATACTGACAGAATTAACTTACCACTAAAAAAAAAGAAAGGAAAAAATAACAATGTTGTTTAGAATCTGTCATTTACAATTTCCTCATTATCCACATACTCTAAACTTTAGAAAAATGTATTCTGATTCAGTTCTGAGTAATTGCCAATGGGGGAAAAAATGTTCCAGACACTATTCAGTCCTGTTTGTTTTACCATGCTGTAGTGAAGATTGCTATGGGACTTCCATTGCTGAATGAAAGGATGGATCAACTCGATAAAATGAAAAATGGAAGTAAAGTGAACACAGAAAAAGTCTGGGTAATTTTTATTTTGTTTTTAATCTCTACCTTTCTTTTAAACATCACCAAAAATCTCTTCTTCCAGATTATGGTTAGTACAGGAAATTAAAGTGTGAAGAAATTGGCTACAAAACTAGTCCTGGTTCAATGATGTGATTCATAGTTCTGTAATAAATGTTGATGGTTGAATCTTGGACCCATTAAAATCAATGTCAGGCTCAATGATTTACTGCAGTGCTACAGTTTTCTGTCTCTAGCAATCTTATTCTCCATTTCATTAAAATGGAAAGAGGAAGGACTGTAGACAAATAATAGAAACATGACTCTGCATCACCTTTTCTATGCAGTAGGTAGGAATAGGTCTCCTGAACCCCATAGGCACACCTCATTCAGAAGACAGACTCAGCTTTTACTGCTGAACAGACTTTTTAAGCATTTAAAATTGGTTCATCCCGTGGTGGAGACAATTTATAAAATGAAGAGCCTTAAGAGGAGCATAAAAGCAAGATAAAGGCTATATTAAGGGTTCCTTTTGACTCCACCTCCTTCAGAAAGAACAAGAGCAGGAAATAATGTTAAATTCTTTTCTTTCATTTACATCAGTTTTACACTGACATAATGCTATTCAGTTTGGTAGAGCTACTCCTGATTTATGACAAGGTAAATGAAAGCAGAGTCAGACCCCAAAGGAATATAATATAGACCACCTGTTTTGAGAGAACAACTGGGCTAAGAAATGGCTTATATACTGTACATATAAGAAGCATGTGAAAAGGGCATGGTGGGAGCAACAAAAGCCTTCAATTATCCAGGCCTAGACTGGATTATATTAAGTGGAGGAAATAAGGTTGGCAGTATGTTTGTGGATCTGGGACAGGATTGCTTCCTAATTCAATATGTGCCACGACCAACCAGGAAGGAAACCATATTAAAGTTGTGATTAAGCACTAAAGGGGCATGATTGAATACCTTCCCTCCCCTTCAGAGATAGGGGACACACAAAGATCATGAGCTCAAAAACTCAAGAACAAACTAAACAGGGATGGAGTTAAGATAAATGACCCAGTTGCTGAATTTGGAGAGATTAAAATAGGAAATACTTACTGCATACTGGCTTGTTAAACATGTATATTTGGCTTCTGTTGCCAAGGTGATTACATGCCTTGATACCACTAAAAACAACCCATTGCAAATTCATAGACTGTGGCAAAATCTCCAGTTTGTTTATAATAAGAGTAAAATCCATAAAGAAGGCCGCAAAAACAAATAAAACAAATAAAGTCTCATCTACACTTAACGCTTTTATAGGGATAGCTGTACTAACAAAACTTTCTTTATGAGGACCCTGCTTATACTGGCAAAAATCTCTTTTTTGCTGGAATGGCTTATATTGGCTCAGTAAGTGCAATAAGCTAGGAAAGGAAAACCAGTATTTTGCGGGTTTAACATCTACCTTCGAACTTGGACTCACCTCCCTTAACCTTATCCACTTACTTGTCTGGTTCCAGCTAGTCATCTAGGACACCCTTTAATCAACAGAAGAGTTAGGTATTTCCAGAAGAGAATAATTCTCATTTACATTCAACACTAACTTTATGATGGGTTCAGTTTCCTCTAGGGTTTCTGGTTTTCTTCAGTGACTTTGGGAATCCTGATGGCCAAAATTAAATGTGATGTCTCTTACTGTCAAGCTTTTCAGGTAACTACACTATGCAAGGATTTTAAATTACTTGTGAAGAAGCAGGTGTGACAACATAGATTGTGTCCTACAGGTAGTAGGATTACATGACTGTGGCTGGTTCCTGGGCTAGTTAACCTGTTCCTCTGGTGGTATTTCATGACAATGTGGTTCCACTGCTTTGGGGTCCTGAGCTAGCACCAGTGTTAGTTATGAAATCTCTGCACATGACTTCTTATCATAGTCAGATCCTTCTGCCAGATAAACACCTAACCAACAACAATGAAAAGCATATCTCTGAACAACACATTGTGAGGTTCTTTGTGAGGACCCGGCTTAAGTTGCTGATTCCATCCTGGTTTGTATTCAGCTGCCCAAGAGAGCAGGTTCAGAGATCAGGCTCCCTTCAGGAGTCCATCATATCACTTGAGGTTGGAAACAGCCTTACAGACACTTGGAAGAGCAGCTAGAAACCCTGTGCCTCCTTCCTCCAGACACTTAATGCTTGGATTGGTAAAAAAGCAAACAGAGTGAGTTGAAAGAACTGCACTGTGAACATCAACTTGTGGTTTTGATAGGACTGTAGCATTTGGATATATAAACAAGGAATATAGCCTTTTCAGTGGTTGCGTTTTATGAGTAATTGTATCCTAGCCAAATTTTAATTTGAAAAGCTGCCTAATTTCCTATCAAATTAGAATTTCAATAGCATAAGGGGACAAAGTTTCCAAAGACTCTTAGAGGATTAAGAGGTACAGTTTCTTTTCAATTCAAGTCCAGGAGCATTGCACACCTCATTCTCCAATAGGCTTTTAAACCCTTCTCCCAGTATACTCCCTTTCCTGTGTTATGTTATCCAGTGTTTTACACCATTCTTTTCCATGTCACAGTGGCTTCATTAGTGAGGTTATTTCTAATTGTCCAAATTCTCTGAGAACCACTTCTTATTCTTATAGTCACAGTAGTTTCTTCTTCAAGCAGACCTATTTGGCTAGAGACTCAAAAATAGACAAGTACTGAGGTGATTACGATTCTCCTAATGCAAAATAGCGTCGTTACAACAGCTTTGCTTTCAAAATAAGATTATCTCTGTCCCATTTGCAGCCCACACATTAGTGCTGCTTTTCTTCTTTTCCTTTGGTTCCCAGATTTCACAAGGGAAATAAAGTGGCAAATTGGGACTATGAAAGATAGAGGTGGGGGTGGGCTGGGGGTGGTGAAGGAAGGAAGGATTAATAAAATGTCAGTACACAGAAGTGAAGAGTCATAAAAAATGTATTAAAGAAGGCCAAAATAGTAGAGGGAATTGAAGAACTAAACAAAGAAAAATAATACATAAAAGAGGCAGATAATTTGAAAATGAGTTAGTAAGACTGTTAACAGACAAGTGTGGGAGAATCTGTGACAAATGAGTTTGACTTTGGCAAGAGTTTAATAAAAAGAGGTTAAAAATCAGATATCTGATACTATCATGAAGATCTTTAAAGAACAGTAGTATTCGTTTGTCCCCTTACTAAGCACTTGTTGATCAAACATATGGGTTCAGTATACAAGCAACTAGATGAAATATGGTAGTCTTTGTTGTAGTGGAAATTGAGTTGCATCATCCTATGGTCTTTTATAACTTTAAAATTGTTGTTTCTGTGAATCTGAGGTTTTCAGTGACAGATACATTCCTTAAGCATCAGTTCATTAAACTGTTTAACATGACTCCATCTCCAGTCTGGAAAACAGTAACAACAGATCTAAGCAACTACTTTACCACCTTTCTAAATGAAGGTGTAGACAACCTCTTTAATGCTATAGCTTTAAAACTAAGGTGAGATCAAATACTAGGAAAGAAACATTGCTCAGGCAGAAATTGCTATGTGTGTTCAGACTCGGTGGCATTTTATGTAGTCTTTTGTGGCAGGAGGAACTTTTGCTAGAATGTACATTATAATGTGACTCAAAATATCAATTATGAGATCTAGCAGAACCATAATGCAGAATGTTGATGTTCCTGGGTCTACTGTTCTGTATTATCTTCCTGGTGGAGAATTCAAGAGGAAAGAAATGAATGAAAAATACATTTTTCATTCCCTTGTTTACTTCTACCCAAAGAAACAAATATTCTTTACACATTTCAAAAAAAGGTCAGTGTACTTCTATAACAGAGATACCAACACAAATAGTCCACTACAAATGTTTGTGATAAATACAGAAGAATGGATGTTGCTATTTTATAAATGCATGGGAGCACAGAAGAGTTACATTTCTTTTCCAGTAATGCTGTTATCTGTGGTGCATCCAAAGTAGAAAGTAAAGCCTTTGATGCGTGGTCTAGTACCATAAAATCCACACAACACTTCCCATTCAATGTATGTACACATACATGCCTACATATGTATAAATACTTCAGGTCAAACAATCATCTTGAAAATATGCAAGAACATTCATGTGGGACATTTCATATACCCCACCAGTATTTCCAAATAGGAAGATAGCCAAGCCAAAAATATGCATATTAATTCCCATGTCTATTCACTTTTTGTTGTTCTCAGACAGGTTTTATAATCAGAATGTCAAGCACTGCAGAAAACAATATGGAAAAATATTAATGTGATTCTAAAAACTCTAAGACTGGCTTATGAATCAGGAGTTGGGCACAAGCTTGTATGCTCATTTTTGTTTCATTTTACATGCTTTTTACCTTTTTTACAACTATATGTTCCACCTGATTCAAACATAACTCTCTCACAATGAACTGACATTTTTTCCAACTTCACCATATCTAAAGTCATCAACAGCTAATACTGGATAATATTATCTGTGACATATTTTTAAACTTGCTACCAGAACCACAAGGGGAAGAGACATATCTTTGATAAGATTAGCAAGACTGGAATAGAGTTATGCTACACCAATGTAGGATGTGCATAGTCTACTAAAATACTCACAAAATTTCTTGTAAAATGATGTTTGTTCCTTCAACCCCTGATACAAATTTGACATTGTTTTCATTACATCAGTCCAATTTAAAACTGACTAGCTAGTTGAACTAGGGCAGTGTTAGCAGACGTGACAAAATATGTATCATATTTATATGTTCCTAATTGCATATAGGCCTGTTTAAATTCCTCCAGGGAATTTTGGTAACGTTATTAGTCAGAAGGAGAAACTATCCCAGAGGTTATTCAAAATACTTGGTTCACCATGTTGCAGCTAGTATTGACCTGGTATTTTTAAAGCCTGTACTTTATCAGCCAAATCTACCTTTCTATCAGTTGATCTACATAACACATTTAGGTTCTTTCTCGTATTCAGTGTAGTTTCTTAAATTTCTTTCATTTCCAGTTGTGCAATGTATGTGTAATTAAGGTGTTCAATGTAATTCATTCTCAATCTCACCCTTTGCCCAGAGGGAGACAAAAGATTGCCACAGAACATTTTGTTTTGGCTAGATGGGTACCTGCACTTTTTTATTAGGAAAATCAAGGTAAAATACACCTGGTCTGAATGGAAAACAGAGCAATATTTGGGATAGTCTGTTGACCACCCCATAGTCTCTCACTTTTTTCAAGGAAACTCCGTCTCCTGTACTAATAAGCTTCTATTAAGGTTTCTGTAAAATTTTGCCAGAGGACAAACCTGATTGACCACAGCAAACATGGGTGAGGTAGTACTGGACTCAAAGGTTCTCAGTTTTTCTCCTATTCACCAGGATAATTTTTTGCATAGTATTGTTCAAGTAGTGTTTAACATATTTTTTGGGAAGGTGAAATGTGTAATTTTTTTCTCAAGAACAAACCAAAGCAAACATACCTGAATTTGAATGCTGCAATACGTGGACTGGGCGCATATCAAAATTAAACCTCTCAAAGCAGGAATATTTGAGAATTAAAATGTTTTCAATTTTTTTAAACTGTCATAATTACTCACAGAGATATGTGTTTATAAATCCATCATAAAGGTCTTGCAATATTTCTCCAAAAATATGCTTACCCTGGTTCTTTGTTATATTCAGAACAGGGTGTTTGCCTAGCTGGCACAGGGTCTATTGTCATGCTGTATGTGTTCTCATGTCTCAGAGCTGATGTGGAAGTCTCTCCATATCATACCCTCAGACTCAGAATCACATCTAAATTTAGGCATTCAGCTGGAGTGTCTGAAGTAGAAAGTGTCACACCAAATTCCCCCATAGTCCCTAAAGAACCAGAAACACCTGAAGAGGATTGTTCAGATTTTAATGAGATTCAGCTTTTCTCTCCAGGTGTTTATGTTTTGAGTTTTTTTAATTTCTTTTTTTTGTTTGCTTGTGACACAGGAGGTCTCAGACACTGCAAAGCTAGGTACCTTTATTGGAAATGGAACCTGAACCTTGGCTGCAATTGATATTTTGGTGACTTTCCATACTATAAAATACAATGGAAAAAACCAGCCATTCAAAGTGCATGATTAGGACGTATGTGCTGCTCCTAAACATCTGAAGATATATCATTTGAAAAAACATTATGACAGCACTGTTACTAAAATCAAATGAACTTCCCAGTCCATATGGTGTCCAGGGTCAAATTCATGAGCAAAACAATTCCATCTTAACCGATCTGGATGTTTCACAGCTGCTCTGCCTCCTTGTTACAAAGCAAGTATAGTGCATTGGTGAATCTGATGCCAACTGTAAATCTTATAAATATGAAATAGCCCAGAGGGTCAAATTCATCCCCAGTTGAGGTACGTTAACCTTATTCACTATCTTGTGTCACTTGTTCTGTAACTTTACAATGGTGTCAGCTTTGTTTAGGATGTACTGGCATAATAATGTTAGGAAAAAGGGCATGAAATATGGTGGTCAGCTAGGTTTATAGATAGTTTATACTCATACAACTAGTAAACAAGAGAGAAATCAAACTGCTAATGACTAAATGTTTTCTCCATTTAGCAACCTCCAGCTCACAGTTAGACTGGGATCACTTACACTATCTGAAACACATTAGTCAGCTATTGTATCCAGCATCCTCCTGATACAGTCATAACCTTTAATTGTCACACAGTTTGCTACTCCATCCTTGCTTCATATTGGACTTTTCCTCTCCCTACAATAGGAAAGAATTATTTTTTTTCTCTGTTTCTATTTATGTTCCTTGTCTTAAGTGGAGATTTGTTTAATAATGGGCAAGGACTTGGATTCTTCATAAAAGCACTAAAATATATTAAACATTCCACTTTTGTCTGTAGAAGGGGAGGCAGGAAAGGGAGAAAGCTTTGTATAAAAATGATTAAATTGGGATTGTTTGAACTCATTATTGGAATTATCAAGCTTTGTGTTCACTTGAAAGAAAAGTTCAGATCAATTATATGCACTCACTACATGTTCTTATTTTTCTAATAGCCTAAAGATAGAAGTAGGATTTCTTGCATACAATTGCCGCCGAGCCATAAAAGACACATTTTATTTCTATGGCAGAAGAGAGCAGAAGGAACAAGTTTGATTGCCATATCTTAGTTTTTCCATAGAAGAGAAAAAGGTCAAAATCTTCTATCCAGCCCTATGCAGATGCCCAGTTCAAGCCCCAAGCAGTATTTCAGCTCTCTTAAACCCATGACATGAAGCTTATGTGCTGTAGAAGTCTTGTACCAGGGTGAGATATGTTTTCTGTGATATGATGCAAGGAGGTTTTTTTCATGCATATGCAGTAGCCCATGGTACCACTGGATGGCAATGGTTACATTTGTCAATAACACTTTTAACTCTTCTCCTCACAGTGATCTTCTGTAAAAAGAACTGCAGCATTTAGAACCTGGTTTTCTTCCAGCAAAGCTATTGAGAACTTTTCCATTGCTGTCTGCCAGAGCAAGATTAGACTTAATATCTTAAAAAATGGATAAGTACTACCCACCTTTCTCTCATGTTTGTACTCTTCACAGTGTAGGCAGAGAACCTCGCAATATGGATTTCAGGTTGCTGAGCTTTTGCAACTTTCATCTTATATGTGAAATAGAACAGTCTTTGGTCTGCTCTAAACTTATGAGAGTGCAGGAGAGAAGAGCTGGCATGTCACCATCAGCTCCTTGCATGCCTCATCTGCCACATGTGCTGTGAAGAATCTGTGCTGGTTTATGCCAGCAGCAGCAGCAGCCTTCTCCACAACAGAAATTTGCCTGTGTCCTCTTTTGCTCGTCTTACAGAAGTAAATCAAGAGGGACTAGCTGTACTCAAGAACTTGGATTAGAGTCTATATAGAAAAAAACTGCCATCACCTTCCTGTTTCTTAATCTTCTCTTGGTGACCAAAAGAGTGGACTCAGATTGGGAATCACCAATTATACATAAATTGTATGTAAATGTCCTATTCAGGAGACATGGTGATTTCCAATGGTGTATTCATTTTTCTTCTGATCTCTGCAGTGTCAGATATCTTAGTATGGCTGTGATCTCAGTTTTAGGATCAAGTGGGAAAACAATGCAATCTCTATGGTTTACAGACATGTAGTTTATCAAGTTTTTGGTT
This sequence comes from Antrostomus carolinensis, assembly GCF_000700745.2. Classification (NCBI taxonomy): domain Eukaryota; kingdom Metazoa; phylum Chordata; class Aves; order Caprimulgiformes; family Caprimulgidae; genus Antrostomus; species Antrostomus carolinensis. The sequence goes on along the minus strand of NW_010319460.1, from coordinate 1,528 downwards.
TCATGCAGTTGGTAAGCAGCAGATTTGCAGACCCTAAGTGCAGAGAGACAGGGCTGCTTACTCCTATTGAATGTAGCACTGCTGGGATCTCAGTCAACATCTACTGTTACAAAGAACAGCATCCAAAGTTTTCGGTGAAGATTCACATTGCTTATTTGCTACTAATGTCTCTGTTGTGTCTGATCACAGAAGGTGCTCAGACTTTTGTACTTCTACTCCAGAAAGCTTGGTGTTATTGGTCAGTCAAAGTAGCAACCATTCAAACAGAATAGATCAAATATGAACATTATACATGTTATTTTGTTGTTGTGACAGTGTTTTAACCCTTCTGTTGTTAGTTAGGGAGAATATCAGCTATGAATTTCAACAAATCTATTAAAAACCTTTCCAAATCTGAAATTTTAATATATTTATTTTATTTTTCCAAAGACAGTGAAGAAAACAACATTTCTTGTTAGATGTGCCAGATAGTCATAATCATTTTATTACTGGCACTATTGTCAATGCAGAGAGGTAGGTGCGTTTGTGGTGTGATTCACCTGACCTATTTAATGAACTCACTCTGACAGAGACAAACTGTACCTATAAACATTTAGTTCTACTCACTGACTCTAAGATCAATATCATAGGTTAAGTGATGTGAATCCCACCATTTTGTGGTACTTTTTAGCTGCAGCAGGGGAAGACCTGGAATGTTTCATAAAAGAGTTAGGTATTGCTGATACTATGCTGATATTAGAAGTTAGTTTGACTCATTATATTGGGTATTGTCTCCTCTATGTGTATGTGTTAAGAAAGTTGGGGGCTTCTGTGTGTGTGTTGTGGGTTTTTTGTTTGTTGTTGTTTTTTTGTTGGGTTGTTTGTTTGTTTGTTTTTAATGGGTCCAGGCTAAAATAATAATGAACCAAAATCACAGAATCACAGAATCACAAAATGTTAGGGTTTGGAAGGGACCTCAAAAGATCATCTAGTCCAATCCCCCTGCCAGAGCAGGAACCTATATGAGATTACACAGGAAGGCGTCCAGGTGGGTTCTGAATGTCTCCAGAGAAGGAGACTCCACAACCTCCCTGGGCAGCCTGTTCCAGTGCTCTGTCACCCTTACTGTAAGGAAGTTTCTTCTCAAGTTTAAGTTTATCTCATCTTCATGGCAGAGCTCCACAACTGCCTTTTGTTTGTAGGATTACAGATTCTTTCAGGTGGGAAGGGACTTCAGAAAACCCTAGTCCAGTCTTCTGCTCAGAGGAGGGTCAGACTAATTTGCTCAGCACTTTGGCAAACCTGGTCTTGAAAATCTCTGAGGACAGAGATTTCAGATCCTCCCTATGTCTTTATTTCAATGCTTAATTACCCCCATAGTGAAGATTTTTTCCTCATGTTCAGTTTCCTTATATCTTTCTATTCCCTTTTAACTTATGACCATTGTCTCTCATCTACCCACTATACTTTCTCATTAAGACCCTGGCTCTATCTTCTCAGCAACATCCTCTTTGATACTGAAAGAATCATAGAATCATAGAATCATAGA
>NW_010319459.1:0-6263 GCF_000700745.2 Antrostomus carolinensis | reverse complement strand
GCCGTATCCGGCCCGCGGGCCATAGTTTGAGAACCCCTGGCTTAGAGGCAAATGAAGAAGCAGTGGTGTGTTGCCTTTTGGCTATGACTGTCAGCTTTCTTGTGAGGCTGACCATTCAGGTGGTGTGCCAGCCATAGTGCAGGCTCTCATGGCACCCCTGTCTGCTCTCACACCTTCCTCCTGACTGTCCTCCACGTTGGTCTGAGAGAGCTGTAGCATCAGGAGCAGCCAACAAGTTGTTCAGATCTGCATGGAAATGGTTCAAAGCATCTTGTTCACAAAACAGGCAGACTTTCCTCATAGAAGGGGCAGCAAGGAGAAACAGTGGTTGTGCTTGCATTTTGGGTAGTACGAGGTACCTAAACTGCAAGAAAGTTCCAAAGTCCTTGTGTATTGAAATAAAAAATTTTTAGAATCCAGAAATATATTTACAATGTATAGGTATAGACTCCAGCATAACTGAGGGCACAACAGGGGGAGAAAGGGGCTTGGAGCAACTAGGTGTTACTATACAATGCGTAGTAATAGTATAATTTCCTCAGTTTTATTCTGCTCCTAAGCTATTACTCAACTTGACTGCATTGTGTATTATGCATGAAGACAAACTTAAGCTTTGTGGAAAGAACATTATCTTGTGATTTCCTGTGTCCAAAAGTGGATGTTATTTAACAATGTTTTTAGACAACATCAGGCTCAGTTTAAAAGGATTTTGCATTGGTTTCTGTTTGTGGTGTCTGTTACTCGTGACACACACAACCACGATCACACACACACATACAAGCAGAACAACCTTCCGGGGGAGAAGGAAAACCCCAGTCCTAAATGAAGATATCGAAAGCTTTTTCAAAGGCAATGTTGTCAAATACGAAAGTAGTTAAAGAGGAGCAGGAGGAAAATATTTAAATGTGACTACATCCATTTCTACCAGCTAATAAAGAGAGCATTTTCTTTGCTTTCCCTAGTGGCAAAATAGAGCAAAAGAACTTCCTTTAGCAGTAGTTTCTATAGTGACAGAATCCTCAAAATCATCTTTATGCAATCAAAAATAACTTGATAGAACAGTGTAGAAATAGAGCTTAATCAGAGTTTTATATCCTGCAGAAAATTGTAAATTATCTTGAGGAACAAGAATTTAAATTACATGGAACATTAAATTATTCTAGTTTAGTAACTAGAATGTTTGTTTGCTCCTGATAATGAGGTGACTTGGCAAAGGCCACTCTCCCCAGTCTCGTAACCCCGGCTGAGGTCCATGATGCTCACCAAGCTTTTGTGTTTGCATCCACAGGTGCTACATGTACCCATTCCTTAATTTTTCCTGGTCTAGGTGCAACCAAACTCTCTGGCTTTCCTTGGGCTCTGTGGCATTTCTTCTCAGCACAGACACTAAGGAGCTGAACCTGACTCTGGAGTGGATGGGGAGCAGCACAGTTCCCTTCTGATCGCATGAACCTATCTTCACAGCTGGAGGGGACAAACCCACAGCCCTGTGCCCTCTCCGACCCTGGCTGCAACCCCTTCAGCAACTGGCATCTCCTGCCAGTCATCACCCCTGTCTTTCTCCTCTCTGCAGTTGGTATCTCCTCAGCTGCTCCCACAACCAAATCAGCAATGAAACCATGTTCCTTGGCTTACTCTCTTGCCCTCAAATTCCTTTGTTTCTGTCAGCCCCTGCTCTGTAATGTACACCCTGTTTTCCTCTTTGTGAATTTTTCAAGTGTCTCCTATTCCCACTGCTGTTTCCAGATAAGGACCAAAGTGGTCTTCGTTTTTGTGGGGTTTTTTTCCTAACTGTAGGGTTCATCCAAACCCTAAATATTTCAGTTAACTTCTGTCTTTCATTATCCATGGGCTCATCTTCCAGACAGAGTGGGCAGTAATTTACAAAAGACTTACCTAGTTCATGGCTGATTCATTACACTCTGAGGTATTAAATATTGAGCAATATAATTAACAAGAATTCCTAAATTGCATGCAGGCAGGTTCCTCAGCCAGTCACAGCTGATTATGTTTCAGTTACTGATGAATAGTGGCATTTAAAAAAATGATCAGCTTCTTCCCAGGATTATTTTCACAAGCGAGTCTGTCTGTCATGATGCAGCCATTCCAACAGCGTGCTTATCTAGCCACTTAAGTGATTTTACACTCAGAGCCTCAAGAAATTGTTGGAGGAACAGTTCATTCATTTCCCACAAAGTTTAATTAAAAGGGATGATACTATTATATTTTAAGTGTATCTATTATGTATATCTATTTTAATGTCCTCTTGCATATCAGGTTTCATTACTTTTCATGGTTTCTGTTATTCGTTTTTCAAACATGCAAATCAAGAAGTAATTATGAATACTGTAGGTCACCCATGAGAGCTGAGGGGAAGAAATGATCATTGAGTTGTTCTGGTCCAGGAAAATCAGAGAAGTGTTTGAGCAGTGAAAGCCTTCAAGGTAAAATATACCCTCTGCTCAAAATTTCTGACGTGCCACCAGCTGTTCAGGTCAGAGAGGCCTTTGAGATGTAACCAGTTCTGGGAGGTGTTGTTGTCCAGGCATGCCGTTGTCCTCTGAGACTGGAGCCTGCAGGCACTTGCGCAGCCCTGATGAGAAGCCAGGAGTGATGCTTCCTCCCTGTGCCCACGCTACTGCTCATTCAGATCCTGCTCCTGGGGAACACAGTCCCTCTCAAGGAGCAGTTGCTGGTGGCTGTGCCTGGGGAAAGCCAGGACCTCACTAAATCTGTACATCCCTCCTCTCTGACAGTGCTACCGATGGGCTTGCAGGATTGTATTGAGGAATATAATTCCAGACTGAAAGCTTTTAAAATAATCAATCACTCTGAATAAGTGCCTTGCCTGTGCACTGCTGTTTTGAAAACATTGTTTTACTTCCAGTGAAGCTGCTGCAGGAGGCTTCCCTGCAGGACTTGGCTTTTTGTTAAAGGTGAGTAGTGTCTCCTGCTCAGACTTTCCACCTGCTAGCCAAGTGCCAGTCCCCTGGGTTGCCCTTCCTGCCTGCTGTCATTCAGCAGTGCTGGCTGGGTGCCATTCACAAAGACTGAATGTACTCCATTATCATTTGACTCATAATATTTGCTGAGGGAGCCACTTGAAGATATGGAAAGCAACCTAAGAAATTCCGATATTGAAGAAAACACCCATAAAATCAATCCTCTTAATCCAGCAAATCAGCCTGAAATGTAGCCACCTGCATTCAGACCTAAATCTTCGATAAATATTTATTAATTTAACAATTAATATTTATTAATCCAAGGTTTAGTCTGAAAACAGCTAAGATAATTTGAGTTTGGCTGCTCAGGTTGTTTCTATCAAACTTTGCCAATTTACTTATGCTTGCCCTTTTTTTAGAAGTGTTGAACTTTAAAGCCAACGCTGGCATGATACTGGTGTATCTTCAAATCAGAGATAAGTCAGTAGGATAAAAATAAACGAGACTGATTCCTTGTCTTGAATATTGTAATCTATGGTATAGTATTATTCTCTTTTCTCTGTTAGAGATCTGAATTATCAATGACCTAAAGGCCTTTTTATTCATTAAAATAATTGGTTTTACCTTTCTATTCTTCTAAGTCCAGTGAATTTAAAATTCGTATAATTTTGACTAAATTAAAACATATATTATGCAGTAGGGAAAAAGATGCATATGTGATAAGTGTATGATTATCTTGCTGTTAAAATAAATCTAAACAAATGGGATTTTTATTGTTCCAGTGCAGTCTATCTGAATGGTAAATTATTCTAAATTGCTCATAAGCCACAGCCCATTCAAGTTTGTTCAGAGAGCATAGGCAAATGTGAAGCTTTTATTATTTTTAAACATAGTTAGGTTTTTTCATTCTTGATGGCCTTTTCTCATTATAGGTAATAAATGCAGCTATATATTACTGCTTTGTGTACCTGATATGTCAGCCTGATATTCTTTAAAGCACCAATGATACAATTTGATTTGAATTTTTAATAACTGAGCACCTTGAAGAAGCCACGGTAAGGAAATTATGGTTAAAATTAGAGAGACATATGAAGTGAACTCAGAGTCAATTTATCTTTGAACTCCAGATGCCTATTGTGAGAGGCAACAGTGTGTTACCATAGGATGAATAAACTGTGTATGCTACTTTTAATGATGGAGAAAGAGCAGTGTATACCTATATATATATACAGAGGCATTCACTGGTATGCTGAGAAGATGTGAGTACAGACCTTCCCGAGTTGACTTTAGGACACCTTCTCTGGGGAAGGTGAAGTAATGAAGATGCAGAGGCATCAACTTCAGCCACCTGTGCTGGATCTGGCACTGCTGCTGTGCCTTCCCACCAGCTGCTGTCTTTGGAACTGGGATGATTCATGCATCACATTTGAGACAGGCGATGTGTGGTGGCCTAAAGTGAATGAGATCTGCATTCCTCCTTTTTGCAGGTACATTACCTTGCAGAAGCAGCACCTGCTTCTCTGTTAAACAATCTGAACTAACTGGATCGCCTTCATAGAGTTGCTGTTATAGCAGAAAATAGTGTTCTGCTGTGTTAAAAATATTGATTTGGCTTGCTCTGCAGTTAAAAAAAACCCCTAAGCTGGCATGAGAAGTAGCAAATCTGAGGAGGTAAGGTGTGAGTGTGGCTAAAGAGGACCAAGCCTGGATCTTTTCAGGAGTTTAGTAACTTAACAGTATTGTTTTATCTAGTAGAAATTATAACTAACTGCTTGTTACTAGTTGCTTACTAGTATTTACACATGATGCTTCTATAACCTAAAAACAATGTTACATGTTTGGTTATCTTATTATGGAAATTAAATAAGTTTTTTTTTTTCATGTGGAGATGAAAACATAGCACGTAGCAGCCCTAGACTTCTCAGCTGGAAGGAACAGTCTTGTGCATGCTTAGGAGCTGATTAATTTAGTACCTTACAATGCCCCTCTGCTATTAGAGGGGTTAAAATAAAGGAAAATAATTTCTCCAGTATGGACCAGTTAGCAAAATGTAGTAACTAACATTTTTCTACAGGAGTACAAAACTTGTTATTCAAACAAGCTTCGGCATTACTGCTTTCTCTGCCAAACTGTAGCTGGATGAGGTGGAGGCGTTGTCTGCTATCAAGTACTGGTGTCACAAATAAGGTTTGGCATAGTGATTACTATAGGTTGTATGGATAAATGAGTGATATTTTCCTACAAGTGACCTTACGAGTTTTTATTTACTGAATAAATAAGTTAATGACATTACTTCCTACAGCCAGGGAGAAAATTTTCTCATAGAAATGTTTTCTACTGGAAAATGTGCCAAATGTATTTAATGCACCAAAATAAGATGTTTATGGATAAACTATTTCTAGAAGGTTGAAAAAATTATTTTGGAATATTTTACTTTGTGAATAATTCTAATATTTTCATAGAATCACAGAATCATTAAGGTTGGAAAAGACCTCTTTGAAATACATGGACAGTATAATTTTTGGCCAACCCTGGCTAACTGTGCAATGCTACTTGATAGCAGAGGCACTCACATGCACACATAGAAAATATGATTCTGCATTAAACAGCTGAGGCTACTCCTGATCTAATTTCCTAAGTCAATGTGCCTCCTTCAGGGAAATAAACATTTTCAAGATGTAAATCTCCATGAAACTATCCCATGGTGATGAGTCTTTTCTGTTAATAAGCTCCATGCAGTGATGACTTGTACATAACAATATATTGTTTCCATCATAACTCAGAATCAGATAAATCCTTGCCTTAAACTAATCAAAGAACAATAATGAGAAAGAAATTTAAAGAAAGAATTTTAGAAGGAGCACTTGTATTGCCAGGACATTGCCATTGCCATTGAGTGCTGAGGGAGCTGGCGGATGTTATTGCGGAGCCACTCTCCATCATCTTATAAATCCTTGCCTTAAACTAATCAAAGAACAATAATGAGAAAGAAATTTAAAGAAAGAATTTTAGAAGGAGCACTTGTATTGCCAGGACATTGCCATTGCCATTGAGTGCTGAGGGAGCTGGCGGATGTTATTGCAGAGCCACTCTCCATCATCTTTGAAAGGTCATGGGGACGGGAGAGGTGCCTGTGGACTGGAGGAAAGCCAATGTCACACCAGTCTTCAAAAAGGCAAAGAAGGAGGACCCAGGTAACTACAGGCCAGTCAGCCTCACCTCCATCCCTGGCAAGGTGATGGAACAGCTCTTTCTGGAGGCTATATCTAAACATGTAGAGGGAAATAAGTTTATCAGGAATAGTCAACATGGATTCACTAA
>NW_010319458.1:0-13091 GCF_000700745.2 Antrostomus carolinensis | reverse complement strand
AATAAAATAAAATAAAATAAAATAAAAATCTTGCTTCCTAGTTGTGCTTTTCCCCTTCCTGGTCCTTTACCTTTGAGTCGCCCTGATGCAGCTTTCCAGTACAGCATCCCATCCAGCAGAAGCCGCCTCCGTCCCATGTCATCCTTCCGGAAGAAAAGCCCATTCTTGCATTTCCCAGATGATTTTAGCTCCATTTTATGCATAATCTCTTTAAGGCGCTGTTCCTTTTCACACTCATTTACCATGGCATCTACATGAGTGATTGTGTCCTTAATTAAACTAAGGGCCTGGGTCAGCTCTTCATAATCTCTAGTTCCAGCTAAGAGAAAAGAGGAGCAATCAGTCACATTTTCAACTCTGGAATGCAAGATATGAGCTACTCAAATATATTTTAACATGAAGGTTCCCTACGGAAGAGCTAACAGTATTTCCTAAGACCTTAAATTGAAAAATAAAATAAAATATCATAAAGCTCTAAATCTTTAATCAACTGACAGGTTTAACTACTACTGTTTTGTGGTTGCAGACTTGAAAGTGAACACTGCTCCTGATCCCCCTGATGAGTTGAGACTGATCTGGGTCCCCTCCTTGTATGAGGAAAGAAGATGGAAAACACAGGAGAAAAAGGATTAACTGTGATCAACAACTGTGAGGCTTCTAGGAAAGATTTAACAACCTACCCTCTGTATTCTGAATGATACGTTCCACCAAGACGGGGTATTTGGTGATGCGCTGTGTCACCAGGAGGATACACTCCTGAACACCAAGTCTCCTCACAATGGAACAGTTGCCGATTTTCTAGAAAACAAAGACAGACCCATCACATCCGCTGTGTCTGTATCACTCTTCTAACTGCCTCGCCTCTCCATTCCCACCTTTTCTGTCTCAAGAGATTCTTGTACAATTAGGTACAGTACCACAAAATTAGCTGCACTCTTTTACCAAACAAAACTGATAACATCAAAAATTACTTTTATTACTATAATACTATTTTAGGGATTATTTTCAACAGGAAACCAAGCAGAGAAAGTGCCAAATCTGAACTGTTTGTCTGCCTATTTGCTTTTTAAAATAGGATCAGTCCTTAAACAGAAAAGTATTATATTTTTTTAAAACCAGACCCAACCATCTAACAGCCAAATTAGCTCAATAATGAATAAGGTGTTTATTTTACTGCTGTACATTCACCAGTAGAAACACCTTCCTGTTTAGAAAGGGAAGACTGTAAAGCACCAGAATCCCACTAGTTAAGTCTCGCTGTAGGTACAGAACAATCCTGGCAGCAGAACACAGTACCAAGATCTTTCTTTACAAGGACTGAGGTTATATATCTAAAACACTTACTCTGGTCACTTATTTAGTTCCTTGAAAGTAAAGAGTTCTCACTTTTGAAGATACCTAGTTTAGAAGAGCTATATGGATAGAGCCAGGGTGGAAAGTTGACACAGTATCACTTGCTGATGACTGGAAAATGAGAATACTTAGGACTGTGCAATGCCATCTGAGCTTCAGGTTACAGGCTTCCACTTTGGTCTCCTTGAGCCTTCCTATTAAGTGCACATTACAGTGCACGGCAGATAAACAAACCACCCTGGAGCCAATCTTCTGGTTTTGGAAAGATGACATAATGGGCAAAACTAGACTAAGAATACTTGCTTTTTCTAGAGTAATTCATTAACAGCATTTATAATTGATTTAATTTATTATCAAGCCAGTTTACAAGGGTGGTGAAGCAGCAGGGCAGTCAGTGATAGAGCCATGAAGGGAACAAATGCTCTATCCCCCAGTCCTATGTGCTCTCAAGAGCCTGCTTCAAATTTAACACCTGCTCATTGTGGTTCTGTGTCCAAACAGCTCAAAAGATCTAAAATACAAGAAGCTAACAACCCACCAAATAATGAGAATATGCCTCTAATCCTGCTCATTCAAATTTAAAAGCTCTTCAAGTACAAAATAAAACCTAATGTCGTCAAGTGTATTTTACACAGTCAGAATGGGAGATTTCTGGTTGTTGTTTACCTTTATTAAGTTTTGGAACTTCTTATTGCTTTGGAGCAGGTCTTTATAGTGACTAACAGCTTCATTGTGTCCACAACAGAACACACTGTATTTTTCCTTCATTCTCTCTCCATTTTCACCTGAAAACTAATTGAAAATATAAGAATGAAAAACATGAAGCCTTAAGAGTAAACCCACCTCTACTGCAACACCCAGGTTTAACATGGTTTTATGATAACTGATTCCTGAGATATTTCTTCAATATTATTTCAATTCTGTTTGTGTCAGAAGTGAGAGGTTTATGCAGCGTGACATCTGAGAGCTTGGAATACCACAAAATAACCAAATATTAAATGACAGTTGACATTATGGACATTTTTAAAAGGATTTCTGGGCCTCTGCACTTAAAAAGACTGAGGACTGTAAAAGGTGAAGGGCAAAAAATGGTCATGATAGAAGAAATTGTTGCATCCACTCCATACCAGAATGGGTGCTAAAGCTGTCATGAGTTCAAAGGATCTTCACTGCATTTTTAAAAGGTCAGAACAAGAAGCTCAGCATTAAATGCAAGAGAGCCATGTTTGGGATGGACACTAGGAATGTGTTCTTTTATTTTTGGAACAGATGAAAAACAGAATCAACCCATCTGCAGTCACATACCCCACAACATGCAGACACACAAGCCCAAAGAACATTTAATGAACATTTCATATTATTTGTGACCAGATGCATTCCTGGGAGTCAGGCTCACACGTTAAACTGGGAAGATAATCTTAAACCTAGTATTAAATCAATCTTTACATAACATAACTATAACCTTTTTTTATATATAACCAATTTTAGAAATTGAATAGAGTCGACAACACTGGCAGAATTTAATTCACACCTGTTTTACCAAGAGGTCCCCAATGTTCTGGATTATATAATTTCGGTCACTGCCTTCCTCCAAGGATTCCTTTCGTCGCTCCTTTAATTGGAGCAGAAATTGCCCGTGCATCTCCAGCAGCTCATCCACACAGGGGAAGAGCTTGTTGATGACTGCATTCGGGAACTGCAGTTCCTCTCTCATGGCTTTGGAGTAGACCTTCAGCATTATTTTCAGTGTCCTAACATGGTGCATTTCAGTCTGCATTAGTTCTGGGCAAGGAGAAATTAAAAAAAATAAAATCAAAAATCAAAAGTCATTTATATGCTGTGCAGTGACTAGTGAGATATAAAAGAGCAGGTTCTGAGGGCCGCCATCTTTTGCACCACCTTCTTCTTCACCACAACCTTTGCATCACAGATGTGAAGCTCCCAAATTCACCCTGTTAATCTCCCAACCAAACAGTGACTGACCCTACTTATTTAACAATGTCTCCCAGTTGCAGCTGAGCTATTCCCTAATTGTATATTTAGGCTTTGCTGCTTACATAGGCATACTGAAAACTCCAGGGTTGCTTAAAATCATTAGCAGGAGGACTTAGGGACACTAAGACTAGTAACAGACTTGAAAATCTTCACTCAGTTTTAGTTTTCAAGCACAACTCAAAAGTGGGAGCCAACAAAAAACAATGATTTCTGCTTTGTTTCAAAACAGTGGCACCATGAAATAGAAAAAAGTTATAAGAATAACAAATACTCTTACCATAAATGACATCTTGCCTTTTCATAACGTCTTTCTTTTGCCTTTTTGCATAAGACTGTTCCACAGCAACACTCCAAGACTCTGCCTCAAACTCATGAGCATCTGTTTCTATTTCACTTCGGAGGGATACAGAATATGCATCTAAACCAAAAGCACATTCAATTTCAATTATTATTAAATTGTTTCCCACCATATCCCTCATTACAATCATTAACAAGAGCAAAAACATCTCAGTGCTGCTTTAAGACCGTGGTAAGAAATTGCATAAAAATCCTGAAAAGCACAGAAATTCCATACCTTCCAGAAAAATGGAGTCTGCTGTTGAAGGTGCAAGCGAGACAACATCATCTGAAGTCTGCTTGAATTTTATAAAGCCTGAATCCCCTTCATCCATGTCTCCTGAAATTAGTCTAAATGGCCAAAGAAATTAGACCAAGGGACCAAAACAGAGCATTAACATTTTTTTTTTTTTAAGTTGCTTGACAAAACAAACAAACAAAAAAAATCCAACTATTTTAACAAGCATCTTTCCTAAACTATAGTGCCTTAAAATAAAGATATAAAAACTATCGTTGCGCTACAATTTTAAACAGTCAAATCAATTTAGCAACTCCATTGCTGAAATAGTACAGCTTTTATTAAAGCAGCATGAGCAAGTATGTAACTTCTGGTACGACATTTTCAAAAGACATCACCTGGTGACAAGCCATAGCCAGTTCAGAGTACAAAGGGCACTTTCACTGAGAAGGGAGCATAACTGTGGCACATAAAAAGTAAACAACTACTTAAAACAGCAGAATTGCTTTGAATTCGTCTGCTATTTTAATCCAGGCATCCTGCAATGTAAAGCACTGTTGTCTCCTCCACTAGTCAGAACTAGCACAAGCCAGAATAACTGAACTGGGAAGAGATTACTGAATATCAACAAATCTGAAGACAAACACACCCATGAAAACCATAATCTAGGCAGAGATACTCAAACACTGCTCTCTTTTATCTGATACCTTTCACGACGTAGTACAGAGGGACTAAATAAAGGTGATTTAAATTTTTTAAAAAATAGCTTACTGTTTAGGGGGTATTTAAAATGAATTTCAGCCTTAAAAGCTCAACGAATCTCTTTTGAGCTTGAAAACCAAGGTGAGTTCTTGCTTTTAGTTCTGTAACCAGTTTTCTTTTCACATGAGAGGGGTGGGGGGGGAGCAGCAGAAGCTAGTGAATTAGGAGAGAAGCAGTTTACTTACCCAAATTTATTAACAGCTCCAGCAGTATTCAATGAAGACTGAGAATTTCCTCTTTGGGTGATAGTCATACCGAGATTCCGTGACAGTACTGGGGTGCCATCCGGTCCCAGGAGAAGACTGCGGGGCTGCTCCTTCAAAGAAGCGGCTAAAGAGGCAAAAATTGAATTGGTGCTCAGAAAATGAGGCGGACACTGCAGATCTCCTGCTCTCAAACCTCTCTCCGAATGAGGACGGAGAACAGACAGGATCTTAGATGTCAAGAGCTCGTTGTCCAAAAAAACATTCTCATTCCATTTTCTTGAAAAGGAACCACAAAAAGAGAGCTCAGGATGAGCTGGGATCGTGTTGCTCCTGCCGCTGCTTTTTGAATTTGTATTCCCCATGCTCGCTGCTGGCTGCCCTCAGACTTGGCACAGTAAAGTGGCCCCAGAGATGCAGTGTTTTTATACTACCTGTGATCCTTCTAGAAATGTAAAGCTGCCACTTAACTTACTGTATTGGCTAAATCAGCAGGTCTGAAGTGCAGGAAATTGGTCCCTACTGTGCCCATTTAGTGTGGAAATTGCAAAGTATCTTCTCCTTTAGTAAAACAACAGAATCTACACACAATTATTCACACCCTACCGTATAAGGGCAGAGAACATTTCATGGCAAACAAGAAAAAATCTGAGATCACATAAAAACCACAAGTTCTTTGCGATGCTTATTGCTACACAGTGATTTATATCTGCATGCACACACGCTGAACCTAATAGATACCAGAGCTAAATTTAATTTTAATACTGCAGCTTTTTTAATGCTTTTTCAATCTAGACAGACTGTGAACTGGGAGGATATTTAAAGCTTTAATCACTATTACACAACACATGGAAGCCTGTAATAGACTTATAAAAAATGGATACAATTATTTAGCACTAATGTCTGTAATGAATGATAAGGAACAGGAGACAAAATATAGCTTTTTGAAAAAGGAACTTCAGGGAAGTCAAAGATGAAGAATCAGGCAGGACAATCTTTCAAACTTGTCACTGACAAGGTCTGCAGCTGCCTCTTTTTGGAAAGTGCTTTTAAGGACGTGGGAGTGGAAGAGATCTCGTGGATCCTTGAACCCAGGACTCTGTCTTCTCAAGGAAATTTTGTCTTACACCCAGATTGAACTCCTCTTCCAGGGCTGTGTCTGAGAGGCTGCTTCTTGTAGCAGGTTCAAGATGATCTCCAGTTCCCAACCAAGGTTTATGCATTACCAATTTACAACTTTGCTCGTAAAAACACTGGTGTCTACCCATCCCCAGAAGCTCCCCTTTCTTAGTCTGCGCTCCTCAGTGTACCTTCACTAACAATCAACTCTCCCTCCACTTCTGCCTTGCTCAACCAAGCACAGATAAATCAAGGTATTCATGTTTCTTCTCAAAAAACAGGTTTTCCCACATTTCTTGATATCCCATGCTCTACAGCTGCTTGTTTCCCATTTAATCTTCCTCAAAACACTTGACTAGAATCATATTAGGGCTGCAGGGGAGATTTCATTAATGACATTTAACAGAAGTGTTATCACTACATCTTTTCCTCCTGGAAATACCTTTCCCAACACCTGTTTGGGTTTGAAATCTCCTGGCTACACACACAGCTCAGTCTACAACAAACTGGGCGAACTGAGTCCTCCTCCATCACCTCCAAGTGATGAGCTCCAAGCCCACTGTCTCAAAAGAAGAGACTAAGTAGATATCAGCAAGATTTGTAAAGGCAGATTTCTTAAGCAAAGGCTTAATCACAAATGCCCTCTCATTTCCTTGTGGGGAAGTATTGAAAACATCAGCCATCGAGTTCTCTTTCTGTGCTCCTCAAGCCAAGAACATAAAGTTCTGTTTCACAGTGGTAGGACAAATCTAGAAGTCTCCAGGGGTAAAATGTTGGGAGAGGGATGGGGGGGACACAACCAACACAGTTTGTACCTTTCTTAAAATGTGTTTCTCTTTAATGGTGATCCAACACCTTTGGCTTTTTATGCTGGGCACTGCAGTCTGCAGTGTTAGCCTGTGGGTAAAGACATACAATGCCCATGCTATTAGCTGTTCCTTTAACTACCAGCTTCTGCTTTTGGCTATGAAAAAATAAGTACTGGCTGCCTAGCAGAGTCTGCACCAACAAAAAGCCATTTTCTGAGTTCAATTAGCACTGTCTGCACACTGCTGAGAGCCCGTATCGATCGTTGTTCCCCTATCACACCAGACCAGACTGTGTACCACAGAGCTGTTTCAACGACAAGCCCTACAGCCACAGCCTTTCCCTTTTTTCATTATTCCTTATTGTTTCCTATTTTAGCCTCTGCACTTTCCCCTAAATGCACAAAACCATTCTTGGTAACACAAACAGCTACTTATCTTCTTATAACAATTATTCCCTTTGCGTAGCCTCTTGGTGAGGAGTGTTTCATAAAGAAGCACATCCTGCAATGCAAGTCAAATGATACCCTAGAAAAACGTACGCGATGCTCCCAGCGCTACTTGGACATTCATGTCAACTGTGTTTCCTACAGACATCAAAGAAACCAAACACACCAACTGCAAGTTCGGAAATAATCCTGCTCTACTCACAGTCAATCACCTGAGAGCCAAGAAGCCTGTTCTGTTAACGCAGACCTCATAATATCTACAAATTAAAATGCCATTTAAATCATCCACCTGTGAGCACGATGGTCTTTTCCAGTAGCAAAAAGCTATTTCAAAATATATGCTGCAATACAGCTGTTCTTTGGGTTTTTTTTCCTCCCAAATCCCTTTTCTCACTTTGTTTCAACAAAAGATTTATGTTCAGACCATTAGTGCCAGCTTGTCTTAGAGATTTCTAGCAACCACTAGCTGCAGGCAAGTTTTAAATAGACAATTATGAAAATCTGATGTAAAACAAAGTTCACAGTTCTAGTCTTTTCAGAGGCCAGAGAATAGACAATCAATGAAAAACCAGCTTATTGATCCCTTTTCACCATGATATTTTGAGGTTACACAGCAAGTAGGGATAAAGAAAAATAAAAAGATAAAAAGATAAAAACACACAGGAGATTGCTAGGAGCCTCTAAGCCATTCCCAACAGAAAAAAAAATGAAGCCATCTTATTAAAAGAGACCTTTTCTATACTTCAATAAGACACTGTGTATAGCCTTTAAAACATATTAAAGAAAAAAATACAATCGAACAGATAAGCCTTGAGCACAGAAATCATTCTTTAGTACAAACCTGGGGAAATGCACTGGGGCGAACTTTGTGGAGATCCAGAAGGTCTGTGCTGCAAATCTTTCTGCTATAGGAAAAAAAAATGCAATATTCTTACACATACAGACCAAACTTTCAGTCCAAACTAAATCATATTTTCCCTACCATATAGCACTACCTGGAAGTGAAGATGGATACTGAAATATAAAAGATTGGACAGGGTAAAAGTTTTAGGTTTTTTTCACATTCCAGAATGTCATCATATAGATTGTATAAAAATCCCAACAAGTAAAAACCAGACTGAAATAGAACAAAAAAATGAAGTTACAGCTGAATTAAAGCTATGAGCATAAATAATTTATTAAATGAAAGCAAACCCTTTATGCAACAGTCTTCACCTACACTTTGTTGCCATTTAATTTACAGCAATACTAACTAAAACCCAGCCAGTTTCAACCAAAATTTAGACTGCCCATTTAAAATTGGCAATCTGTACAACGTCCTCATTCTTACAACACCAGGATATTACAATTCATTGAGAAACAATTTATCTAAGATGCAAAGAAATTAAACAGTAATACAGTCTGTAACAAATGGCTTTTTGGGAGTCTCATTTCACTTTGAAGATCTCATTTCTGACTTCATTCCCCAGATCATTTTGTGCCACCACTCCCCCTTTGCTCTCTTCAGGAATGGTTTGTAAGGGCTGATTCAACCATGGAAGTTTGGGAGATGATGAAGAATGGAAATGAAAGCATCAGAGCCAGTGAATTTTTGGGTTTAAAAGCAGAATGCACAATGCCTCGAGAAGTTTAAAAGTATATAACAAAAAACCCCACAAGAACATTTCTTGCTCTCAAAAGAGTTACATTCTAAATCACCAATGGCTGAAAGCACTTCCTCTAACCTCTAATTGCCCAGATTTGAGCTGTTCTGCTCTCTTTCCCATCCTCATACTATTCCCTAACCTGCTGTCAGTCCCTGAAATCATCAACACTTGCAGGTTAAAACAGACTAAAACTCCCTCAAGTATAATTAATTATCAGGAAGAGGAAATTATTTTCAAAGCCAATACCAGAATAAAAAAAAACCCCGACGGATGGACAGCTATCTGAAACCAACCTGTGACCTTACATGCAATCACAGTGACAGATAAAAAATGAACAGCTTAGCAAGATATAAAGTTCATCACAGTTCAAAACTGAAATAACTTCTTCTGCGTTGCTCAGCTGATAAATAATATGCAACTGTTATAACCAAATTCCCCTCAGTCCCTCACACTCTTCCATCAGCTTTGAGGTGGCACAACCTGTTAAAATACAGAGGTACCATATAGTTCAACTGTGTTCCCCAAAACAGTGATGGGTTTGAGTGTTCTTAGGAGGGTTAGTCACAGCTCTGACAAGACACAAGCAATGGTAAGTAATTTTCAGTATGGCAATAAAACATTCCACTTCATTTTCCCTCCATACATCGTCATAAATTACTATGATGTCAAGTTAATAACTATTGGATGTCTGAAAGATGTAGGGCAAGATTCTGTACTGATGTAAATTAAGACACTCGCACTAAATTAAACTCACTATGTCCAGCACTGTCATTATAAAAGAAGAACAAACTTTAAAGCCTACCTTGGGTCTGATGCTGCTGCATTCAGCCAGTAAACTCTTGCAGTTCTTATGGACGTTCACTGCACAATCTGAAACATACACACAAAAAAAGTCTTAAACTACTCTTGTCATTCTCAGCTAGGGAAAGGAAGAGTGCCACATAAAAGATCTTCATTTTGGAAGAGATGCAGAGTGAGCTCAGGTGTTTCAGCGAGCATCCTTGTTGTGTGTGTTCTGTTCTTGATTTTACATCAAATACTCAAATACTTTTTAATTAAGACTCAGAATCACTGATAACACAATTCACAAGCACAAAAAGACACTAGTGATGTACCAGCAACATTCTGCTTCATCTCCACTCAACCCCAGCACTGCTTTCCTCACATTTCCAAAGGTTATTTCCACCACAGTGGCACAATTTAAAACTGACACCACTCAGGGCAGCAGCAATTTCTTTGGTTCCTTATGAATAGCTGCTGCCTTTCTGCATGGATGTCCTATTAGCAGGAGCTGAAGTCACTACAGTAAAGTTCAAAACACATCACACAATCATCAGAGTATTTCCACCATCAGAGCACTGCCACTTTCCCAGCTTCACAAAGGAACTGTTTTCAGACAAAGGAACTCCAGCAGCCCTCTCTCACTCAAAAGGCATAAAACCATTAACAGCATCGTAAAATACAATCTCTTTTTTTCCCCTTATAATAACTACTGCTTGAGAAAACAGGATGACAACTGGTGGCATCAAATATTTTCTGCAGTCTTTCTACCCATCTATAAAATAAGATCCTTCATTAAAAGCAGAAGCAGGTCACTAGCAACTCAGTAAAGGAAACCAGGATTTGTTTCTTCCCATATATTTCAGGCATGCCTGTTAAACCAAAAATAGAACAAAACTGGGAAGATGAATACTGTATCTGCTAGAGAAAAGCCTGTTTATGTTTAAAGCACAGAGGAAAAACTATTTAAGGTCTCTACATCCAAACAGAACCATCACCCACGCCTGGCGCCAAGACTGGTGATCTGCTTTGAGGCTCCTGGCTAACATAGAGAAACGCTCAACAATTACAGTAAAACTCTGAGAAAAGGAAGAAAATGCTTATTTGGCCTTAAAGACAAATAAATAAAGATATAAAAAGAAGACTGAGAGAAAGACTGAGTGCACAGACCCGAAAGATGCGTGTATGTTATGCAACTTCTACGAGTGTGGGAAATAAGAGCAGGATCCTGCGCTCTGAGTGCCTGCCGCGCAAACAATCACCTCCCACAACTTCTCTCTTATGTGGGATATTTCATCCAACAATCTAATTTCAAATGTATGCACCTCTGCAAATGTATGATAAAAAACAGATCAAAATTATTCACTGGCTAAAACTCCGCCAAGGATAACAAATATATTGGCTATTTTGGTGTTGATAAGGCCTCCACCCATCACCAGAAAATGAAGAGCTTGTTAACAGTCACGCCACGACGACAAACAACTGCTCCACAATGGAACCCCCTTTCCTCCCCAGACAAAGGAGCAAACTGTAGGACAGAAAAAAAAATAATAAATAAAAATCACCAGACAAAAGAAAATAGAAACAATTCTCCATGACGTCAAGCTGGGTTGGATTTGAGTCGCTTACAGACGGGTTCCCTCCAGGGCAGCGAAGGGACATCGACGGACGCCTTCGTACAGCCACTGCCCTCCCGCGCTGCCCCGCGACATCGCCTCTTCTCATGAAACCCACTTCATCTAGAATTGGGTAATACAGTCACCTATAACCATCTTATCAAACTTTAACTAGGCATTCAAATTCCCTGACATTTACATATCTTCGGTGATTACATTTGATAATTCTTTTCCTATTAATGATTAGTAGGATCAATTCTACTTCCAAAGCTGAGGTACCTTGTTAAGCTAAGGGATATCAACTTGTAATTGGGATATCAACTCAAAAATGTATTTCAGTTTTTAAACCATGCACTTGCTCTGTTAAAGACAACAGCTTATATCACTCTCGGCAGGTATTTGTCACTTAATCAGCTGACACATCTAGTAGTGCTGTGTATTACTTTGCTCCGCTGCTGATTCTTTACACAACAGGAAAGAACATGCTAGAAAACAGGGAAATGCTACAGAAAAGCCTTAGAAAACCACAGCTGAAGCCAAGGACTTGATTCTCTCAGAGACTATTTGAAATGCAATTAACTTCATGATTTCCAAGTGGCGTTATTTTTGCCAATGTGAAAGAAGAGAATTTTGAAAACTGACCAAATAATCAGACTGTTTTATAAGCAAACTTCATTTTATAAAATACACTCCAGCTTTCCCTATTCAAGGTACTTTTGCAGACAGCGCTGAAGCAGGTACACTCCAATTAAGGATGAGGACAAGCATTCAAATCCTTTTTCTGCCTCTAAGATCTCTTTGCATTCTTTATTCTTTCTGAACAGGGTATTAGAGAACTGCAGGGGTCAAGAAAACAGGGAAGAGAAGAATGAGGGACAAAGGACAGCAAAGAAGTGACAGGAATCTGCACACACCGAGACTGATATTTAAGAGCAGAGATACACATGAGGAGTTGTTAAAAGTGTACAGAAATTATAGATATCTAACCTTATAAAACGCAGATAGGCACCCAAAGAAAAGGAGCACGGGTAAACTCAAGGCTGTCAAAATATTTTCACATGTACCATCAGGAACTGGTAGAATTTGGTCTTGTTCAGATCAAGAAATTTGGAAGGTACAAAAATGAAATGGAGAGTCATGTTGGCAAGAAATTCTCAAACTGGAGAGGCACAGAAGGTATTCCTGAGAAAGACAGAGCTACAAACTCAGAGGACTGCCACCCATGCTCTTCCCTGTCTTCTCCTCCCTCAAGCACTCACTGAAACTGCAGAACTGAAGATTCATTTGGCAGGGAAACCAGATCCTCCAAATGATTTCATGTCAACACAGACCATGCAGAAGGGCCGTAGCTCTGGTCAGTGCCAAGAACATCGGTTGAACTCCCTACACACCCAGAAGGGTTCAAGGATTTGGGTTACCTCGACTGGATGAGGACAGGACCAGCACTGCCAGAGCTAAAGATACAACAGCAATCGATCCCACACAATCACGTGGAAACCAAGCAAACCCACCACGGTTGTTTCTGGGCTTAAATCAACAGTTTTGGAATGAAAACTGAGCATTTTGGGAGCATCACGTTATCCCACATCTGCTTACTACAGGGACTGTCACTGCCTCTGAAGCATTTTGCATGGGCTAGTGCCAGCGATGACCTATTGCTCGTTGACAGACTGAAACAGGAGCCTCATCCAGCAGAGAAATATTTAAGACCAAGAGGCTCATAAACATCATAAAAGGTCCTATTCATGATTGAGGGTAATTAAATTAATATCTGGTAAATAATAATAA
>NW_010319457.1:0-585 GCF_000700745.2 Antrostomus carolinensis | reverse complement strand
CTTTAAGGTCCCTTCCAACTCTAACCATTCTCTGAACCCCACCCCTAACCAAGTTCCCCACTTTCAGCATCCCTTCAAGCAGGAGAAGGGACACACACTCGCTGCAGATGGGTGCAACCAGAACTGTGCTCCTCACCAGTGTCAGCCAGGCAGAAGCATTGCCTCCTCGTCCCCAGCACATCATTCTTCTTCATCAAGTCCATCTTGTTGACACTGCAATGCCCAACACCTATAAACCCAAGCTTTGAGTAGACAAGGACTTGCCTGCTTTAAACAGCCCCATGAACATTATGGCTGCAGGACGTGTTCAAAATGAAGCCCTGAGTTAGAGCGATTAGTAGAGGCACAGAGCCAGGTTCTCAGAAAATTGGGATTTTTTTTTTGGATTCCAGGATGAAAAGAACCTTTACCTGCAACCAAAAAGATAAATGAGAAGATGACAATTTCCTCCACCATTCTCTTCCAAGTTGTTTCATCCAGAGGGACTTTAACAGGCTTGAGAAGTAGGTCCAGGCAAACCTCATGAAGTTCAACAAGGTCAAGTACAAGCTCCGGCACCTGGGTCAGGACAACTCCAAGCACAAA
>NW_010319456.1:4840-11665 GCF_000700745.2 Antrostomus carolinensis | reverse complement strand
TTCTCCTTCTCCTTCTCCTTCTCCTTTTTTTGTATTATAGATAGCAACAGATAAACTTCTTTTGGATAATATACTATAAAATTTGTTGTTCTGGAGATATGTTGCCCAGATAAAATCAGAACCTACAGAAAATCTCTTTCCATACGGTCTTTCCAAGTTCTTTGGTTTAGTGTGTTGTTTCTAGAGTGTTGAGCAGTCAAGTAAAATCCGTCCAGGCTCCTCCATGATTTCTTATACTCTGATTAATTTAAAGTCCCCATGTCATCCCAGCATTACCATACAAACATGTAATCTGTTACAAGTGATTCCCATGGCATATTTTAAAGGAAGTCTGAACTCACAGAAGATAGCTTAGCCAATACAATCCTTGCTCTGCAGATTGCTCAATGACTCTTAGATTGGGATCTTTCCAGTAAGTGTATTCTGAGCAAGACTAAGTTATATACCACTTCCGTTCTGTCACATCTAGAGATATAGAGGCTGGCAGAGAAAAATCCTACATATTTTTCTATGAAGTTCTGCATGTTTTCTGCATGTTTCTGTACAGGTCTAAGGCACCTGAAGGCATGTAGAGTATTATGTTAGGTTGTGTTTCCATATCTCATCCATTGACAGAATTCAAATATCTAGAGATGCAATATGTCTCCCTTCCCTCTTGCTCTACCAAATACTATTTGCCTGAAAGGCTAGGATATGATGAAAAGAAAATTTACATACAGGAGCTTAATGCCTTGAAGAAATCCATTCTCAAATTAAAGAGCACAGTTTAACCCTTGCAATTTGAATTTGCCAAGGGTCAATACTTGGTTAAGAAATAGCAGTGCAATTTTTAGGGTTGAAATTAAATAATCTTTTCACAAATATTTGGTGCAACAATGGTGCCATGCAGTATTTCATTTTGGAGTAGCTGACGCTTTCATTCAGCACAAAACACTAAGTTACACTTCCTTTTCAGGTTTTTAATCCCCTTTGAAAAACCTTTCCTTTGTCAGGGTAGGTAATTTCTCAAAATGAAATAAATTAGAATAAGAAATATTGATGAAGTTTATTTGAAAATGTCAAAAGAATTCTATTTATATTTTTGACGTTTCTCTAGTTTGTCAGCCAAAACCCATCTGAATCCGCAAATAAATTCTAAAATTAGATCTTCACTGAAAAATCATTGCCTTGGCCAAGGCAAAGTAAATTGTATAAAAGCCTAGTGTACATCTGAGGAAGGAGGCATAGTCGCAGTCTATATGGTTTTTTAGTGAGAATTTTGTTCTTTGCAGTCTCCTGAGTAACTGGAACTGTCACAATCTGAATGAGAGCTAATGAACCCTGCTTAACATATGGACAGACCTTGCCTGTCTTTGCAAATAAGACTGTAATCTTACCTTACCTTACTATTAGGTATTTCTTCCTTCTACCAACTCCAGTCTCTCCCATCTGTAAATACATTCATCCCTCTACCAACAGAATTACAAATTTCATCTTATTTTTATCATCATCCTTGAATACTTCTAAGCAATTTATATACATAAACCTTTTCATTGACTTAAGATGCCTTTCTTAGGAGGATAAGAATTCATTAGGAAACATTAATAAATAGGTCAATTCCCATGATGTAATCTCTGGACAGTCCTTAATTTTATGCATAAAAAACCAGAGGATTTTCTTACTTCATTTTTAACATGTAGGAACCCTGTTCTCTGCAAATTCAGAAGAGAATGAAAGAATTAATATTTGAACTGAATTATTAGCCATTTTTCCCCAAGAAGATAGAACTTGAAACCAAAAAAACCACTGAGATTACTGGTAAAGCTGGCAAAGGAACCATTACTGCAACTGTGTTATCTGGCAGCTGAGAAGAGAATGAGAACAAGCATTTACTTCATGAGGGTAAATATTCCCCCCAATATTCTCCCAGAGGGAATATATTTCAATTTACCAATAAAGGGGATACATTTCCAAGAATTTTAAAACATTGTAGTGAAAAAAAACATAATTATATAGTATTTAATCCAAAAGCATTTGTCTTGGCTTCTGTCCAAATTTCTCACATAATTATGCAACTGTCTTGCTGGTCTTTTTTGCTAAACTCCAGTAAAACATCAGTTTGATATCTAAAAAGTAAGTTAGAAGTATGAAAACTATATCCTGTGCTAAGGAGGAAGACTCAGTGGTCTGAAAGGTCTCTGCTGCAGCCACTGTGTTTCCATGACTACCTTTCCTGTTGACAGTAAGGGTTCATCCCCTAACACCAGAACAAAAAAAAAAAAACAAAAAACTTTCTTGCAAGGTATGGGTTGATTTTGCTTTCCTTTCCTCACAATTAGTCACTTTCTCCAGCTGACTAAGATTTAACCTTCCATTTTGGCTCTCAAATGAGTTACTCAGATATTCCTCTTCCCAGATCACCATGCTCCTTCTTTGCGTGGTCACCACAAATGCATTTGGGAGTGGAAGACAGGCAGCATTTGACCGAGCTCTACTTGATAACGTGAACCAGAAATACAAGTACTTCAGTAACTGTTGTCAGCAGTGAAAATTGTTTGGTGACCCATGGATGAAAGGTTGACTAAACCCTTTCTTTTTAGTCAACATAAACACCCAGTTTCTATTTGTGTACTGATAGTCCTTAATAAAAGATTCCAAGGTGATACGCCTTTGCATGGAAGGAGTAATATGGACTGTCCTCATGCATTTATGTCATGGCAATAGGAGTCTTAAATGGTTCTATATTTCATTACACTACTACAGCTGTTGAACTGGGCAGTGGTAATGATGAGGATTATTTTGCCAGCCATCAACAGATGGCATATTACTGTGCAAAATGCTGTGGTGCTGTGAAGACAGTGGGTGAAATCCCAGACTAGGCTGGGAGTTTTGCTGTCAGCCTGGGCAGTACTTCAAGTTGGTTTTTCATCATGTTAGCAATCATAGAAGTGTATTAATTATGTTCTACTCCTCAGAATACATAAAGCCAGCCATTTGTATCAGAAAAGTTGTTGTGGTGTTTAATAGGACTGCATAGCATCTTAGATGGTCAATATAAAGGCAGCATAGAAATATAAAATGCAATCCATAAAAGTAGAAGTGAAAAGGAACATTTTGTGAAAGAAAACAGGTTGGACTTTATGTAATTTGGAGTCCCAAGTTTTCCCATTGGATTACAGAAATAGGAAAAAAGTGAGTGAATATATGGGGCACACACTGGTTATGTAACACAGAAATGAGAATTATTTTAATTAGACCTAGGCAGGGCAAGTGTTTCTTTTAAATTTGTGACAAATGTTTGTTCTAACTTTGTGACAAATGTTTCAATTTCTTCAAAACTGCATCTTCTAGCAAATATTATCTTTAACCAGTAAAAACCATTGGGCTATATTGTTAGGGTCCAAGTTAAACCCTATTATAGTACCACTCATGACAGTAATTATGCTTTCAGGGTGTCTTTTAAAAGACTTACATACGTATTGACTGAAGAAACATGGAATATATT
This sequence comes from Antrostomus carolinensis, assembly GCF_000700745.2. Lineage (NCBI taxonomy): Eukaryota > Metazoa > Chordata > Aves > Caprimulgiformes > Caprimulgidae > Antrostomus > Antrostomus carolinensis. Next base: position 8,181 of record NW_010319456.1, on the reverse strand, counting down.
GAAATGATTACATGACACATGGACATCCGTGTAATAATGTACATCTATATCATATGCAGTCAGATTTTATCTTGATTGTAGGTTAATGACATGGTGTATCAAATTAATATTCACAAAGTAGTTACCAACACATTTTTCTTCCACTTATAATTCCTTCTTTAATACATTGAATTAAATTATGAAATGTTTTCCCTGATTTTTACCTTTACTACTTTGCCTTTTGTCATTTTACCCATGCCTTTCTTTCTACAGCAAAAGCATCTGGAAAGAAGTATGTTGGCTACAAGTCAATAGTGAAAAGAAAAGAAAGTAAAAAGATATCTGGGATTTAATAACAGACACTGCAAAAATATTCCTATTAGAAGCAGGAAGATTTCTGGAAAAGGAATTAAGTTTCAAGTGTGAGATAATCATGAGATAAATTATCCTCTTCCCCCATGAAGCTTATGATCCAACGCCCCCAGACTATAAACAGTTATGTAAATGCTTAATTTGAAGCATATGAGTCATCTTATAGCTTACAGAGTGTTAAGCAGTTTCCTCATTGCAGAAGTATAGCCTAGACCAGAGTGACAACAAGGTTTCACTAGTAAATTGTTTAGAGCTCTTTCCAGTGCCTAGCCATTCAAGCTTTATTTATTCTTTTCCAAATAAATTGAAAGTAATACTGCCCTACACATTATACTGAATTAAACTTGACACCCTTTATATAGATGCATTAATAAATCTTCCCCTTTCTTCACACCTCTTTACGTAGCTTGACAAAATGAGTAACCGTTCTGAGGAAAAGATGAAGAAATAGTTGATGAAGAAATGAATAATCACAAATGTAACTAGCAATACTTATTATCACAGTGACTTTTACTGACCTGCACCAGAAGGAGGATCCATTGCAATTTTAGTCTGATTTGTACAGGAGCAACAGTAATGATAGATCTACAGTATGCAACATATCCTGCAGTTATAGCACTTATGTGGTTCAAAGTGAGTAAGTTCTGGTACAGAAGCAGTACAGACAATCTAATACAGCTTTTTACAGCTATATTGCTTTCAGGACTTAAGTATTATATCTGCATATTATTTTACTATGTAATTTACCCCGGCCTACTCATTCATTCAGCTGATGCTGGGGAGTCTCGACTGTGGAATCACATTGACTCGCTGACTTGCAGTTTAATTAAACAAAACAGAGGAAGGCAGGATAAATTTCTATGAGCACTGAAGGTAGGTAAATTAGAATAGAAAGTGTCAATAAATATCCCAAAGTCATACAGAGCACATGTCACAGAGGTGGAACTGCATCTAAATGTCAGAAACTTTTGGTAAAAGATAGTCTCACTTAGAACAAATGGGCTTCACAGCATTTTTGTAAATCAAACGTCTTAGATTTCTGGTAAGTCAGTGGAGATCTCCAAGCTTACACTGCTTTTGTCTTGGATATTACCGATCATGTGGGGACTGCCACACCTGATGCAGTAAAGCTGGAAGTCTGAATTTCCTGTGAGCTACAGTTGTCATCTCAGAAGCAGCCTTACTGTGCAACATGACTGATGTGCATCCCCGGTCGGGAGATGATTGACATGGGAGGTGCCCCAGAAGTGACAGCTTCAAGAAGTTTGAACCAGACTTCCAAGTTCCATGTTTCCAGGCAGAAAGCCATGAAAGAGCTTCAAGATCATTCACTTGAAGTTTGCTACCAGTAAAACCTTGGGATCCACAGTCCTAACTAAGTTGCTCTCCTTAACAGAGAGTTTTAAAACTCTCACAACATAGGTTGACCAAGGTCCAACAGGATTGTAAACACTCCACCTGCAACACTTGAATTCAGAGCCTGCAAGTCCTGGGAGAGATCCTAGCATTTTGGCCAGCCTTGTTCTTGGGACTATCCTGGGCTAACAGCTCTGAGGTGCTAGTCTATTCAAATTAAATAAACAGATACGAAAACAAACAAGCAAACAAGCAAGCAAGCAAACAAGCAAACAAAAAAAACCCAGAATGGCAAGTCTTTTTTATCAGAAATCCTGTCTCCTGGAAACCTCTACATTTTATCCTACTGTCTAAACTACAGAAACTTAATTCTATTTAACCTAGTGTGTCCAATTTATGAAACATTGATTTATGGTCAATTCATAAATAAAACTGTAAAAATTATTTGGGAGATATGTTTTTGTTCCTGTCTAACCAATAAAAAAACAACTTGACTTGGTAATTTTAAATAATCTATTGTAGCTTTTCATGTTCCCACTTAATGAAAGGGTAAGCTAGAAGCTCTGCATTTTTTGTCTTTCTTAGTGAAAATCTGGGGCGTTGCAGCTCTTTACATAAACAACAGCTCATCAGCAATATCTCCCATGTCACCAAGATAAGCTTTTATTCATAAAAGTGACATTTGAGTAACTAATAGCTTTTTAATAGAAATATCTCTAAAATGAACATAAAAAGTAGATTTCTTTCTTCCTTCAAAGTCTTCATTTATGCAGAAAATGTCATGTCAACCTTTTTCTTCTGCCTTTTCGACAAATGCTCTTTTCAAACTTACATTTCAGTTTCATTCTAATATGTAAATTGTGCTAATCATATTAGGAATGATTCATTTTATTCAGGATGACAAACTGCTTCTCTTATCTAGTTCTTATTCACAATGCCACTCTTAAACTTACAGCAGAAGAATCTTTTGCACGGATGAAGGGAAGCAGCTGTTATCAGCCAGTTCTCCAACACAGCTTTTGCAGTGTTTTACTTTGTTTTGTTTTGTTGGGTTTTTTCTTCCTAATCATTCCTTGGACAATGTAATTTTGTACTATTTGATGATGTTTTATGTTAGGGTCCTGGCAGATTCCAGCCATCTTAACTTTATGTGTGAAGACAGAGGTGTAATACGCGACTCCATGTTAACAGCATCTTGCCTGATCTGGGTGCTGGAGGTCCAGTTCTGGAGTTCTGTCCAGGCAGGGATGTGCTGGCAATTGTAATAGATCTCTCAGGATGGGGAAGAGGGGATGGGATGACAAAGGGTGACTAAGAACATGGGGCAACAGGAGTCTTGTGGGCTTTTGTTTTGAGGAGGAAAAGCAATATCCCTGTTGCAGCTGTAGGCTTTGGATAGGCTATTTCAGCTCAGCCTTTTACTGAAACCCGCTTTTTGGCTACTGCAGTGAAGCTGGGTAGGTGTCAGCAGGCCATCTCTAAGAGGCTATCTTCTCATTACTGTTGTCCAGCTTCCCACATGCACACCTTTGAAAAGGTCGTGTCTTAATCTCAACAGCAACAATCTTTTTCTGCTTCCCAGATACTCCTTCCACACAATACTGACCTAAACATTAAAAATGGAAACAGCTTCT
>NW_010319456.1:0-4797 GCF_000700745.2 Antrostomus carolinensis | reverse complement strand
CATTTAAAAATTACTACTGTTTCTATTGAGTTAGCTTTTCTCTCACATTCATCAGAACAGGTAGTTGTTTCAGAGACTGGAAATAGAAAAGTTACAAGACGAGATACTCCATGTCATTCTATTACCTGCCTTGGACACCGAGGAAACATTACCTTCCATCACAGTCCTTAAAAAAATCCTCGCTTAATCTTCAAATGACCACCTAGAGTAGAAACATCTTTGGTTTTTTTTCCCTCTGCTTTTTATTATTGTCTCTTAAATTCCCTCATTATTTAACACTTGAACTTTATCTTCTCTCTCTACAAAGTGCTTTAGGAGAATAATTTATGTAAAATAAAGTTCAACATACATGTTATCTAAAAAACTAATGCATTGAGGAAAACCCCAAACAACTCTTGCTAAACTTTAGTCATAACTATCTCTGATTATGTTGAAACCTGGAGAAAATAAAAGCAAGTTGGAGGCAAAGCATTCAGCCGGATAAGCTCCCCTAGCTGCTTTTTATCATAACAATAAATTTCTATCTTTTAATTTCTCAAATAAATGCACATGCTTTTGTTAAAAAGCACACATTGCTGAACTTATATCAGAAAGTTATTTTTTCCTATCTCCTAGTGCTAATGGAGCTGATTACTTGGTACTGTTTTCTATGTGCATTCTGTTAGAACAGACAGATTAACTACCTACAAAAGACAGCCATATGATTTGCTTTTTATTAGTAGTATTGCTCTAGTTTAAAATCTGTCAACTTTTTCATCATAAAATTAGGGCTGTTTCCAGGTACTATGACTCTCTTATCTAAACTTTTGCCCTCCTGCTATTGAATGCTGTCAGTTACAGGATGCTGGGATAGTAGATCTTTGCTTTGATTAAGTCTATATGGCTGTTTTCCTCTTTTCCACTTTTTGTATTTGAAGATTAAGGATCCCAAACTAACAATCAGAAAAAAAAATTTTTGTTTGTGAAAGAAAGTGCCTTTTTAAAGTAGATTGTTTCTTGGTTTGTTTTCTTTTTTTCTTTTTCCCCATTGATCTCACTTCAAATAATACATATGACTTCATTTTAAATAACTATGGTTTTAAACTCCACTGAGAGTATACGCTATACTTTTAGGAAAGTGGCTGGATATGTAGTCATGCAATACTTAATGCCTAAGGCCATTCATTTTGGCCTGTTGTATAAGTAATACTCATTTTCATATGTCTGTGGTTATAACACGTTTTTAAAGGGATGCATTTAGGTGCCAAAGGACTGAGAGTAAACACTGTACTAAGCGCTTCCTAAAAATCGTAAAATGTTTTACTACCCAGTAGTTTGTAACAGCACTTACAAATAATTACATCAATAAAAATCAAAGCCTATAGCTGCAATAGTATCCTTTAGATCTGACAATAGGCTAAGCAGTGCAAGAGTTAACACGGCCTCTGACCTGGGTGAAAACTCTAGCTCCAATTCACAAGCTAAGAGAGGTTTTGCAAACTTACCCTGGTCCCTCATGAACAAGTGTCCACATGAAAAAGTCATCATGCAGCTTGGGGAGACTGGCAGCCTCAGCTCTGAAGGGGTAGAGGACTGGGTGAGCAGGGGAGCTGGGGCTCAGGGTGGCACCCAGCACCTCTGCAGAGAGCTGTGCTGTCAGAGATATCGGCCTGCCACTTCCCTCCTTGCACAGTTTGTATCATAAATATTGCATAATGAATATTTGTCTCTGCTCCTGTAACCAGCAGTTGTCGTACCTTGTATGTCTACTGTCACTCAAACTCTGCTTTTAGCCCTTGCTTTGAGAACTGAGAAAACTATTAAAAACCACAAACAACATTGTAAACAATGTTCTGCTTTCCTGGGGCTTGAATTGAGCAAGGTGAAATTTTCCTTCACTTTCTTCCAATTTTAAGAAATGTCACAACTCCTGTGCCTCTCAGAGCACTTACAAAATTAAAACTAATATTGGTGAGTGTGCAGCAGGAAGAGAGTAGATTGTGTAAATTGATCAGGAAATTCACAATTATGCCAGTAATGATGATTGATAGCCTGCTTGCGGACCTCAGGTATTTGGCTTTGGATACAGGAGCCCTAAATCTCTCAGGAGTTTTGCTGGCAGGACCCTGTACAGTGCAACTGTGGAAATTACAACTAAAGGAGGATGAAGTGAAGGTGGACTACAGAAATGAGGCCCACATGGCTGCTGCAAGAAGAGAAGTCATTACTGTTGTCCAGATTTTCCAGTAACCTCTTGACGAATAGGAGTGAGAAACCAAAATGATTTGATGATTAAGGAGCTTGTTTTCATAGAATCACATTTCATGATGCTCAGAACTGCACCTACTTCAAACACAGATCAAACTTCAAAACAACAGGCTCTGCTTCTTCCTGGCCTCCAGCCTGGCCAGGCCATTTTCCTGTTAAAGAGTGATAGCCAGCATAAAGCTAGCCCTCAAGCAGGTGTAGTCTAGAATTACAAGAACAACTCTCCCACTCATGTCCATGAAGCACAGGAACAGCTGCTGTCTTTGGAATGGGGTGCAGACCACAGGTCTTCACCCATTCCAAAATCTAGAGTGAGAGAAGATGCGTTTTTTGTGGCTGTGAGCAGTAAGCATGCCCTGCCATGGGGCTCTCATGAATCCCCTCATATACCTGCAGATCAGAACGCAGGGTATAGCATGAAGAATTCAAGTTTGCCCCTGATTCTGTAGTTCTTTTCCTTTAAACTCAGGTAGCACATATGCAGAACTACCTGGATTCTTTTTATTCCATTGGTGGCATTTGTGCCGATGCCCTTGCTAAGTGCTGTCTATCAATATGCAATTGCATAGACCTATATACTGAAAAAGCCTGTCTGCCTTTCATATGGAAAATAAGCTGATTAATAGCAGTAGATTCTAACACGTGTATGGTCCAAGAGTATAGCATATTTGTCATGGACAAGCAAACAAGTTTCACCATTTGCATTTTTGTAAATGAGAGGTTTTTGTTTTAATGGATTTCGTTTCAGGAGTTTCTTTGGAAAGCAGGGGACTAACTCACACATGCAAGAGAAATAGACTACATGATGTAATGACTGTGGTATAAAAACAGAAAACCTAGAGCTGTTAGAAACAGCATGTGTTCATATTTTTATGCAATAGAAATATTTGTTGTTAGGTCTTTTAAATTATATAAACAGATATTAGTCCATGTGATACTTAAATAAGTGGCAAATATCAGCTATTTCTGAGGATATACTAAGAATTAGTATTTTTTCTGTCCATTGCAATATCTTCATTATACAAGGTGGAGACACCATGATTAAAAGCAGAAGCACATCTGAACTATACATGTATCATTTTTTTCATTCTTTTGTAGGAAAGCACAGTATGAATAAGCACGAAATACCTTCCTACCCTCTGAGGCTTTATTGAAGTAAAAGGGAAAGTTGGTGTTGTTACTTATGTTTTATTAGTAATCAACAGGTTCAGTTCATTAGGGCTACAATTTTCAGTGGTGCTAATAGCATTCTTGGTGAAAATGTAAACAGAGAAGTGATTTCACATAATTTTGAACTGACTTTAAACATTTTGATTCATACAATAGATGTGTTTTATTTCAATTGAATTTATCCTGTTGTGCCACATTGCTTCATAGGAATCGTAGTTTTCCTCATCCACATGCTTGCCAAACTAGCCTGGGTCTTTTCCAAATGACATTTTCGATCATATGGTGTAATCTGACAGAACTGCTTAGTTCATTAAAATCTTACAACTGCTGATGTTTCTAGTGTGTGCTGAAGAGTAAAGATCACCAGAGGAAGATATAGTGTTTAATTATTTATTGTTTATTATTTGGAGTCTCGATTCCCTTAATATCTACTTAGCAGGTATAGGTGACACTGTACCTGCCATTTTCCAAAAGATCTACTTTTATAAAAAATCTTCCATAAGCAGCCCATCTCTACAGTATTTTTCAGAATACTTCCTTGCCCAAATATCTCCCTGCAACCTACTCAATTCTTGGTAGACTTGCTCATGAAGAATTAGAAAACAGAGGAAAAGAGCAATGAATTACCAATGGAAAATAAAGCCACAGCTTACTGTTTAGTGTATATGTGTGACTTCAAGGCTGAGAATTTGCTGTGTGTACTCAAATTATCTAATGATTGCAAAAATACTACGACTGCTTTTTCCAAAGCAGTTTAAAAGCAGGTATTTTGAAACATTATAGTAAAATGCAGTTTCTAACACTGTTCCTTAAGTGCTATATCTGAAGAAACCAACTGGCTGAACTGTCAGGGGCAGAAAAGGCCACAAAAGGTTGAATAGCCATTAACTGATGGTTGGATTTGATGATCTTAGAGGTCTTTTCTAACCTTAATGACTGTATGATTCTAATTTGTATTTAAACTGAATTGTCAAATCTGTTCCCTAAGTTTATTGATATTTTCATTTAAGTGTGATCTGACATAGTTTTTTGCTACAGCTCCCTAGAGTTACTCTTTTTTGGAAAAAAAAGTGAGTTATTTATCATTATCTAGAATCCAGGACATAGTCTGCATTTCCCATGTACAGAAAGCATCGTGAGGTGGACTAAGAGGGAGACTGGGAGAAGGTACTGGGGTTGCAGCTGGTTGCCAGGATTTACATGCAATATTTTTTGGCGTGGACTAGCACCCACAAGAGACCAAAGCAAACCCACTATATTTTGTTCAGAAAGAACAAGAAAACTGGATTTATAATAAAACCTCCATGGCAAGAGATTTGAATGCTTTCATCTGTTGGGCCAACAATCCTCAGGTTAAAAATAAAATAAAATAAAATAAAA
>NW_010319455.1:0-4733 GCF_000700745.2 Antrostomus carolinensis | reverse complement strand
ACCCCGCGGTACGTACGCTCCCCGCGCTGTATGCTCCCCTGTGGTTACAAAGCGGTTCTTGCCAGAACTGCAGCTCTGCAGCGCGGGGTGGCTGCGTGTCTGCGCTGTGCTCTCCGTACGAAGAGGTGCCTGGAGCCATATCGCCAAAATAGACCTTTTTTTAAAAAAAAAAATTGAAGCTTTGCAAAGATGAACAGTTTACTCCTAAACATTTCATTGTTGGCAGTAGTCTCGAAAGCTTAGTGACTGCTCTGCATCATGATGCCTCTTATACTAAGTTGTATTTCTAATCCTGAATTACTGAATAAAATATATTAGGTATGTATGTATTTTTTTCTTTTTTTCTTCCTTTATAGGAGATATTTTAAACCTACAGGTCTATTATCCTTGGGAGTTCCTTTCCAGCTCTCCTTGCAGAACAGTTGTTTTCCCCTTAATGACATCTGGAGTTAGCTACTGGGTGATCAAGTCTTTGCAGCAGCTGGACATATGTTCAAGTTGCATCAACAGCTACACCCTTCTTGTATCACCTCGCCTTCTCTTTACAATCTTTTCTTTCATACTCGACTATAGTGTTTACCGATTAGCTCCTTTCTGGGAAGCAGATCCGTGGAAAGCGCTGGTACTTCTTGCCGGATCGTATGTCACTCTGGTATTTTACACAAGAACATTTACCAACACGCTTGAAGGACTGCTCTTTGCTCTTCTGATGGTATTGGTTTCCCCAAGAAAGTCTGGTGGCAGCTTAGTGGAGCCTACAAGGAGTCCTCTCATAGGTATTGTAACGACTGCTGGGTTTTTCAACAGGCCAACCTTCTTGGCATTTGCTCTAATGCCCCTGCTTTACTGGGCAGGTTTAATTGCCGACTCTCAAAAGAGCATTAAAAATCTCATAAACCACTTTTTGAAGTTTGTCCTATGTGCATGTTTTACTGCTATTGTTTTCATAACAGCTGACACCTTCTATTTTACCTCCATGGGTTTAGAGAACCTCTACAGCATTAAAAAAAGCAGCCTATTTGATGTAATAGCTCAATTAAATGAGAGAATGATAGTAACCCCTTTAAATTTTGTCAGCTATAATCTTAATCCGCATAATCTTGCACTGCATGGAAGTCACCCACGAGTTACACATTTTATCATCAATGGAATAATGCTCTTTGGGATCTTACATATTCTGGCCATCAGTGCTGGTTTTAACATGTTAAAGAAATCTATCTGTCAATTAACATGGGTCAGATCACATTACCATGGGTTATCGGGGCCATTAGTGCATTCTGAGGGCAATCCAACGTTACTACTGTTTTATTTTGTTCCTTTGGCATTTCTCTCCCTGTTCAGTCACCAAGAACCTCGGTTTCTCATTCCTCTCATCTTGCCATTAGTCCTGTTCAGCACGTCACAGAATAGAGCTGCAAAGTGGAAACACGTCATTATTATTTTCAATGTTCTCGGGGCTCTGCTGTTTGGGTGCTTACACCAGGGAGGCCTGATACCATGCTTGTTTCACTTGGAGCAACTCATGCATTCTCCGCAGTCCTCAAACCATCCAAGACACTATGTGCTACTCTTTGCTCACACCTACATGCCTCCTAGGTCTCTGCTTAATATCAAGAAGACAAACACACATATAGAAGTCATTGATATGGCTGGGTCTGGGGAAGAAAACCTCTGCCAAACAGTAGGGCAGCAAACAAACAACTTCACCTGCAATGACTGTCATGTTTTTGTTATAATCCCTGGTACAGTCAGAGCCACCGTTACAAAATGTGGCGTCTCGTTCAAGAATGAGACTTTGATATTTCCACACTTATCAATGGAAGACCCACCACAAATACCCTCCCTATTCAGTGGAAACTGGAGAAGTCAGTTAGGACTATACATCCTTCAGCTAGACAAGAGATCAGCAGAGCCTTTCGATTTCAGGAGAACAATCTTTTAGTTTTTCACTTCACTTGGGCACTGCCCAAAGGTGCTGCGAGACCTTCCTCTTCACACATCCACCTGCAGGACAAGCAGTGGCACTGGGAACTCTCCTGATTCTCTTTATTCCCTTTCTTTGACTCTTACACTCACTAGTATAGACAGTTCTGGATGGAACCTGCTTAAAATGTGAGCTATTCAGCCCCTGCGGTGTTTCATGTGAACTTGGGTCATTTTCCTGGTGAGGGAGGATGAAATCAGAGCCCACCAAACTGTGATTCAAGCTTAGCTCTTCCCATGTGAGATTTAGTTTTGAAAGTTCTTATAATCTCTGACAGAGGGTGTGTGGATTGTGTGGGTTTTACTGACAATAGGCTTTAACTCAGCTGCTGGAGAGAGGTTACAGGGCTAGACAAAAGCTGGTCTGACTCAGTAAGGTTTTATTTTTATGCTCTTAAAAATTCAGAGCCTACTCTCAGTCATTAGATTACAATCACAGTACAGGCACCAGTGCTGTAACACTGTCTTGGGTGGCTCCGTCTTGAAAAATCCCCAGCATTGATGTGACAGAAGCTGATTTAGAAGATGGAAGATGCGTCAGTGTAAGTACTTGTGCTAAATCCTCAAATCCAAGCTTCGCCTGTGTAGCATTTCTTGCCACAGCTCCGTTCCTGCAGACGTGCTACACACACGTTACGTACAGCAGCTTGAGAATGCTGCACTTCGCTGGCGTTACGCCCGTCTGTTGGTTCATCACTGCACACGGGGCAGTCCTGGCCTGGGGCGCTCCCGCTGCTCGTCACCCAGCTTTCACCGCTCTCTCGTGATGCTCTAGCACCGGCAGTGGTGGGCAGCAGCCCCCGCGCTGAGCCGGTTCAGGAAACAGGCATTTGATCCTGTGTGTAAGTTTGACCAGATGGATCTCCAAACTGGCTTACTGCAGGGTTAGAGACCCACCAGTTCCGCTGCAGGGGAGCATCTGAGGATCTGAGGGAGGAGCTACATCCTCCCCATTGAATCAGCTTAGTGAAAATGAAAGATCACACCCTGGCTCTCTACTGGAGAGCAGCCTGACTTTACAGCAGGATACAGATAACCCTGAGCTTCAGCTGAGAATGATGTATATGCTTGAGTATAGCACAGCTAACAGTTTTCATTTTTGCCTGCGTGAACTTCTGGATCTAAAACATCCCAACACAAAGGGGGATACTAATTTGGCACATGCACTGTACATCAAGCCTCTTGCTATGAAATGAATCAGACACTTGAATTCTTTCTGCTCACAAAGGTGGTAATGCTTCTTTGCAGTTCTTCTACACAAAGTCTTATGAGCCCCTTTTTCAGCAGAGACAATACAGGTCGATGCCCGGCTCTAAGGGGGAGCTCTAAAAATTCCCCTGGGAAGGATTGGCCTGTATCTTCCAAATTAAACATACTATCTAGATTTTTAAGGAACATAGCTCTTGCTCTCTTGTAAACCATTTTGTGTTAAGTCTCCCCTACATATTCACCCCACATTCTTCATCCTTCATTATTCCCAGGCCTGTAAAATTAAGGGTGCATGTTTTGGGGGAAGGTAGGGAGAGAGGGGGTGCATGCATGTTTGTACTGATAACTCACAAAGTAGTGGAAGTAGTTATGAAAGCATCATGACACCAAATGTACTTTCCAAGTTACTTTCCTTTTTGCTGTCTGACACTGGGGTGACAGCTGTGTGCCACAGTTGGCATTCCATGTCCTGCTTACTGTTTTCAGCTTTCTCAAACAGCTGCTTTTAATTTTTAAAAATTATTTTCATAAAACTTATGATCTCTGGCAATCTCAGTGGGACAGATCTTGAAACTCTCCAGGGATGTGACAGAGCACCATTCCCATGGCACGATGACTTCTCTACCACTACACAGGTAACCTGTGATAGAGCCAGGAAGAGAACCTGGACTACAAATACTAACTCAGACTGGAAAGACACTGCTTTTGTCTCACCAGCTAGACCGTTATCATTTACACCACAGATCCAGCTTTTTCCATCCATGCACACCTAAGTCTTTGTTGGCGGGAGGTTTAATTTTACCAGCAATGCTGGAAACTGTGTATCTCAGATAATTTGCAAGGTTTTTTTCAGCTGGGGCGATACAAAGAATGGAAATCGTCCTGCACATTTAACTAAACATTTATCTAGTCAGCCGGACTAAACAGTGACACGTGCTACGAAGGAAGGTTAACTACTTTAGTCTCTTATGTTAAGACAGGAGACTAAGTAAACCAGCCCAGTGCATCATATATGATGGACAGACCTTTTTCCATATTTACAGTTAGGATGGCTCTATTGTTTTGTTTGTTTGGTTGTTTTGTTTTTTTTCTCTAAACCCTTCTTGCTACCATAGACTTGAGGTGTGCTTTAAAGATAGTGACTGAATCTCTTTTACCTACCTGTGAAATGGGTGATTATCCTATCCATCATCACTGACATTTAGAGCTCTTTTTGTACCAAAGTTGCAATATAAATGTAGAATATTACTGTTATATAGACAGAAATTGTTAAAGGAACTTCAGTGAGAAATGTGTTTTTATTTCAAGTTTCTTATCAAGCAGTTAAAGTGACAATCTTGACAGTATTCTGGACGATGTTTAATGTGAGTCTGTCTTCTGCCTGTTACTGAGTACTGTGGGAAGTGTAAACTGGCTCTGAAATGAACATCCATCATACCAGTAAGCAGCGTGCTTCCCCTCTTCGTGCCCGGACTCAGGAACCGCTCGTGGCTGTGGAAAGCAGCTGGCGATCCGCAGGCCAGGGTAACCCGGGGTCCTCC
>NW_010319454.1:0-1916 GCF_000700745.2 Antrostomus carolinensis | reverse complement strand
CATTTATTCAGGGTCTTCACTATAACACTTGATACTTTTCCACAGAATCAATCTTTTCAGTTTGTTTTGATCTGATTTTAGGAAAAAAAAACCCCACAACCAAAAACAACCAACCAAACAAAAAAAATACCCCAAAACAACCCAATGCAGGAAACAGTTATATTTAATTCTTTCTGCATTAAGTCTACTACAAAAAAAGCAGTGGCTGAATAGTTGTGAGAAAAAAAATCATATTATCAAAGTAAGAAAAGGTGATGTAGCCTTCAAAACACCAAAGCCAGTGAAATCCTGTCCTCTGAATAAGAATTTGTCCAGCAATCTGAGTAAGAGTCAAAGCTGGCTGGTTATTTGTCTGGTAGTCTCAACTTGGGAGATTTTCATAAATCAGGAACAAAACTGATTTGTCCTTTAATAAAAGTAGGCCACCTCTTATTTCACTGGTGATAACAAGCTTTGAGCTGCAATCCTAAAATGACCATATAATATATTATGGCCTAGTTATGTTCTGGATTGTGGAAACATATACTAGTTACAATGGGTAGTCACAATGCTCATGGAGACCAAACAAAAAAACAGCTCTACCAAAAAACTTGTTTAGCAAGCTGTGCTTATACGTCACACCAAAAACTGATCTCTCAATTTAGATGCACATTTATGTTCCTCAGAGATCACCCAGGTATACACACAGTGTTTTGTTTAGGTATAAACATAATTGAACATGCTTAGTCCTTTCTCTCAAATAATTTATTTCCATGAAAAGTAGGCTAAAACAACTTTTCACAAGATGCATGTGTGCCATATAGATTTCAGAAAACATCTATTATGACATTTGAAGCTTTGTTTTTGTTTGCTGTACGGGCAGATCCTGTAACTACCTTCTGACTAGAGAAAAATGTATGCAGATGGACAATAAATCAATTGAACTGTTGCTATTAGTGCACTTTATGGAATATGCTATGGCTAATAACAGCTTATTTCTTGTTGCTACACAGTCAGCATGACAATGAGCACAAGTGATCTTTGGTTTCTCCATGGATTCTGTCAAGAACATTTCCGATACAGTCACGGTGACTGAAAAGGCTTTTGTATTCTGAAGACAGAGTTTGAAAAAAAACAACACCCAAAACCAAAATGGTAACATCGAAATTATCTTCCTAATGTTTTTACATGTTTTGTTTTTCCTTTAGGGCCCAGGGGACATAGCTGGGACAGCTGATCCCAACTACTGAAGTAATATTCCATGCCATATGACTCCATGCTCAACAATGAAACTAGGGGGTAGTTTGAGGGCAGCTGCTGCTCAGAGACTGGTTAGGCATCAATCATTTGGTAGTAATCAGTAGTTTTTATTTGCATCACTATTTTTTCTTGTGTTTTATTTCTCTCTCTTTGTTATTTTCCTTTTCATTAAAATATTCTTATTTATTTTATTTAATTTTAATTATTAAATTGTTTTTATTTCAACCCATGAACTTTCTCACTTTTACCCTGCCGATTCTCTCCCCCCATCTTACTGGGGGCGGGGTGTGAGTGAATGGCTACATGATGTTTAGTTGTAGACTTTGGATAAAAAATTGTATGGAGGGACTGTTAGACAGATAAGGAATTGGCTGGATGACAGTGTCTAAAGAGTTACAGTTAATGGTTCAATGTCCAAGTTGAAACCAGTAATGAATGGCATCCTTTAAGGGTCTGTACTGGGATGAATGCTATTTAATATCTTCATCCATAACATAGGCAGTGGGATTGGGTGAACTTTTAGCAAGTTTGCAGATTACGCTAAGCTGAGTGGTGCAGTTGATTTGATAGAAAGAAGAGATGCCATCCAGAAGGACTCTGACAGGTTTGAGGAGGACCTATGTGAGGACCCAGATAACTGCAGACTGGTCAGCCTCACCTCCATCGCTGGGAAGGTG
>NW_010319453.1:482-5197 GCF_000700745.2 Antrostomus carolinensis | reverse complement strand
GGGGACGTCTCGCTTCATCTGTCACCAGCTCTGCTCGCCTGCCCAGCTGTCAAAACAGGGGGTGTCTTTTTCATTCCAGCTCACAAAGTACCAAAGGGGAAAGGGGCTTTAATGCCTGTGTTTGGACACAAGCAATTATCCCTAATTATTGTTTTTCTTTTGAGCCTGCCCGTCCCGCTGGAGAGCCAGCAGATGAGCATGCCCTAATCCTCCCCAGTCGGTTGATCTCAGTGGGTTTTGCGGGACAAACTGGGCGAGGAGGCTTCGTAGCTTTCATCTCGATGTGAGTTTTGAACTGATTGAAACTCGTTGCGATGGGAGAATTAACCTCGGAGCCCGGGCTTTCAATGGCCCCTGATAAGAGATTATACGTGTTGATGGCAAGCTTTTCTTGGCAAAATGTTTTCAAAGGACTCGGAGCTGTTAAATCAAAGCCCTATTGAATTGCTGGTAGGCCCCTTTAGAGCTCTCGCTCCTTCTTCATTCCCGGTACTGTGCGTTGGTAATTACTGGCAGGGGTGAGAGAAGGAAAACAGAAAATCCTGGGGGAGGTACACACCCATGCGCGCCAGGGTGATGAGCAACAGCAGCCAGAGAACTACGGGGAAGCCCCAGGAAAATTTTCTTAATCCCACAGAGAATAACTCCATAAACACTCAGGCCAGTGCAAGATAATTCCTGTTCTGCTGCAGTCTCCTGTCATACATCTGCTTCTGGCTTTTGTGGGGTTGCAATAGCAATCCAAGGATTCATGCCTCAATGTTATTTCCTCAATAATTCACGCCCGTACATACACAAAAAAAGAATTTGAAGAGAGGAAATTCACATAAAAGCTAGAGGCTATGTGGATCTTTCAGCCACGTGTATGTGCATATTTAAGAGAATCTAGGTAATATTTAAGAACAACAGAAACCTTGATGAGATCTCTTTAAATTGGAGCCACTAATTATTCGAGTTTGCTTCTTCTCCACCTGTCCAAAGTGTGCGTCCTCAAATTCACAATCACACATCTTGGTAAAGAGTTACCACAATTACAAAATCTGGGTCACATTTAGTTGATTACTGTCTCTTCCACTGTCTTAGAATGGGGACTTTGAAAAAGCCTGCATATGAAAGTGAAAGTTGCCTGCTCCCACAGCTCTTATGACTTAGGGAACCTCTGTGCGCTGGTCCACCCAGGATTTTACAAATGAACTTGCATTTGTTCAGAGACAGTTCTGGGACAATGGATGTGGTTCTGATTTTAATTGTGAGAGGCTAAGGCCTAACACAAGAAAATCTTTCAGGAAGTAGAGGACAAGATAGGCATTTACCGTCAGACAGACAATCCACTTCAAGAAAAATGCTGACAAGAATGTGGCACCCACTGCAGAAAGCTGTTAAGCTGGAAAAGGAAACCACTTACCTCTGCATCAGTATCTTCTGGCAGGCAAGGACAGATGTTCAGGTGGGCCAAACTTTACATATATGGGTATTATGTAGGACTTTGGGACATTCTTATTAAAAAAACATGCCAGTTGGATGTTGAGAAACAGACAATATCCAATTCCAGAAACATATGAATAAACACAGGAATAAATATTAAAAAAACCCGCAAAACCAAACAACAAACCGAAACAGTAAAATAGTACCCTCTCCAGCACAGTGACCTGCAGTGGTAATGAGGAGGCAGTGAAAGTAGTGGTAATATGGTGACAGGCAAACAGCTTGATGGTAAAACAGCTGGAAACTGCCTTAGAGGGAAGAGATTGGTGTGGGCAGGACCTAGACTACTGTAAACCTACAGAGGCGTTGCAGCTAGCTGCCTCAGCCGATGCTCCAACTGCAGGAGGAGGCTTGGGTTCAGGTCTATTGGAAGTGTGCGCTGCGTGCTGGTAGTTCCACACAGACTATCAGCTTTTAAAATTGATATATTAGTATATTTGCCTTTTCTCTCAGATAATGTTCCACCTATTTGAAGTCCTTTGTTTAAAATCTTTGCATGTGAGTAAATATTGTTGGTTTTAGAATGCTCTCCTAGTTACTGGTATGCCTTGAGTTCCCAGCTCCTGATCTGAGCTTGAGCCAATGTAATTTACTGAAACCTCTATGAAACTGACCTTGAACTCAGCCCTTTTTAATACCTGTGTTTGTCAGAACACAAACATGTAATCTTTTTTTCATTTAGAATCTTAAGCTATAATTATTAAAATATTATGATTAAGCTGCAATTGAACACAGTACAAGTGCCAGAACAGTAACCTTTGCTTTTCAAGTGACAATAAATTGCCACAAAAATCCAAGTTGTTTGTGATCGATTCAGTTTGTATTGTATCATGGAAGTTTCTTGCCAGCAGATCGTTTAGTGGGAGGCTTGACAATAATTGAAAAACATGGTTTTGAGTTGAAAATTTGTAGAGTTTTTCTGCTTGCTTTTGTCAAACAATATCTCAAAAACAACTGTAATTACAAAATGCGTATTTTGGCTTATTCAGTTCTTACTGTTGACTGGGCCTGTGAGTATTGTAGAGATTCTGGGAAGAATAATAACAGCTTTACTTGTTCTGACTGTTTTGATTGTTGGAATGTTCTGCAAGGGATCCTAGAGAGTTCACAGGCTGTGCAGGGTCTCAGTACAATTTATACATTGCACAGGGTCTCTTCTTCTTTGATGAAGTGCCTGAATCATCACCAAACTGTTGTAAAGCTTGTCAGGAAGAGTGTACTTGCAGAGCTTATACTTTGCATAGAAGCAAACAGCTGCAATGCGGATTTTATAGCTTACATAGGATGAAAGAAACCTTTAATAGTTAGAATAGATAGAATACAGTGGCTTTACATATATTTGGCAACTCTGAAGAGACATCTGGGGCCAAGGCTGTTTCATTGCTACTTCAGAAATGCCTGCAAGTCCTGAAGAGTTAGAAAGTTTGCCACATAAAATAGTGTGCATTCAATTTGTAAAATTAAAGGGCTGATTTCAGCCCCAAAGACCTTAAAATTTATGTACTCAGTGAGAAGCAGCACTTGGATCCAACAAGCAGATGGTGAAAATGTGGTATAACAGTAACACCTTTATCAGTCCCAGCAGCAGCTGCAGCACACCAGCTTTCAGCCACGGACAGAGAGTAACATCCCAGGCAGATGCAGTCTCTTTCACCAAAAGAGTAAGACATACAGCATCTAACACAATGACAGAGCTTCCAAGGTTCTTCGGATCAGGAAGGTATTTTGGCTCAGTAGCTTCTGTGGTCTTGACATGTGGAAGAGTTTTGGTTCTAGCAGCCTCTGGCCAAAATTCATGACATAAAAATAAATAGCTTTCCCATTTATACATCTCCATCCCATTCAGAGTGAGACTTCCAGTGTCTTAGCTTTCATGCTCCAGACTCAGCAAAAGAATCCTTGTTCCCTAGAGGGGATTAATTTTTCCTATTCAGATACTTCCCAGATAAACTCCACACATCACAGGATCACGGTTAGTTACACAGGCTGACTAACCAACCCAGAAGGAGTTGTAACAAACTTCTGTCCAACCCTTAAGTAGCAGAAGACAACATCATTCTAACTGTTTTCTCTCCTCATACAAATTTAGCATCTAATCACATACAAATAGCTATACAGTCCTGTCCCCTCACTGCATTATTCTTTGCCATGGGTCTACAAATTCTTCATTCTCCAAAGCAATAGCTAGACCATGTAGAATTAGACTTCAGTTTTTGCTTAGCAGGAAAAAAAGGGAGGTCTCCTGTGAAAGTACTCTATGCACCAACCCCACAGTCCTTGTTTTTATACACACTAGTTGTTTGTCAATATTTCTATTAGTCCCTGTAGTTTTTTTCAGCATTTATCACCATCAAAGGATAAAATATAGTGGGAATAGTTACCAAAAAAGCTGTCAGGTACTTAATATATGGTATTGCAGAGACGGAGCAATGTTTTTATCTGGAACCTAGTTGCCAAACATTAAGTCTTTTTTAGCTATAAGTGAATTCTGTTTTTCAACTCATATGTGTTTCTTAATAACAAGGTTATTGTTTTAAGAAAAACATAAATATTTGGAGTGTTATTGTTTGTTTAACAAAAGTTTTCCTAGATAGGATAATTATGTTTCTGTATATCTTGAGATAATGTAGCAGGATTTGAAAAAAATCAGCTCAAGGAAATCTGCAAACACTTAAGAGAGGATTTTTATAAGAGACTATTTTTTATGGCTTATCAGAGCCAAAACCAAAAATGTTGCAGCCTGTAGCAGGTGCCACAAGCCACAGAGAAGAAATCACAAAGAGCAATTACATGCCAATATTGTAAGGGAAATAAATTATAGCCAGTAGAGTTTAATGACACTAGAAAAATACAGGCAAAGGCAAGTTAAGACACAACAATGGCCTCAGACTTCACTCAGTGGCTAAACAACGTTTTGCTGACATGATGTTGGGTACCTTAGTTCATCCTAGCACACTGTCCCTGGGTTATCTTTCCAAGATGCAGTGAAACTTGTACAAAATCAGGCATTATTCACAGAGGCAGAAGCTTGGATTAACTCACTTTTGCTATTCTGCTTCCTATAGCCATATCAGAAGAGAATCTTAGTACAGAATCTTTTGCTTAATGTCCTTTACATAAAGCTCAATTAAATAAATTCTATTCTTTACATTATTATTTTTACTGATTTTTTCACTTATTATTCCACTGTTGTTATGTGTGAAGTAGGACTGGTTTTAAAATACTTCTAA
>NW_010319453.1:0-454 GCF_000700745.2 Antrostomus carolinensis | reverse complement strand
CCTTGCACACTGTAAAGAATACACTCATTTCCCAGCACAAAGTTACAGATCTTCCCCATAGCCTGCCTTTTACCCCAAATGCAATACCACAGTCTGCCTATGCAGATCCCCCAGGCACTCCTGTACATTCATCTGGAAAACTCATATCTTCAGCTCCAAACTTACCGACTCTGCTGGCCATGCACAAATGGATATAGACCTGAACAGGGACTCAAGTTTAAAGGATTTATTTAGAGAAATCTTACTTGTTGGCTGATGTTTCGAATAGCTTTTTGAATAGTTTGTCACCATGAAGGCCTTAGCTTTCTTAGAGATTCATTATCACCTGTTCAGTAATCAACTGGGCTAAGCAGTCTTTTGCTTTTTAAAAGTAGAGAGGATGACAAACACATTCAGTTTAAAATCACCAGGACTGTAGAAGACATTTTTTCTTTTTTTCTTTTTTTTTTTTTGG
>NW_010319452.1:0-451 GCF_000700745.2 Antrostomus carolinensis | reverse complement strand
AGAATTTGTGGATGCCCCCTCCCTGGAAGTGTTTAAGGCCAGGTTGGATGAGGCTTTGAGCAACCTGGTCTAGTGGAAGGTGTCCCTGCTCACTGGAGGGGTGTAGGAACTAGATGATCTTTAAGGTCCCTTCCAACCCAAACTGTTCTATGAATATAAGATTCTATGAGTTCAGACTCGCTCCCACCAGCTCAGCTGGAGTAGCAGCCTGGGTGCTCACCCTAATCCCTCTAAAACCAGGACTGGGGAAATAAGCTCAGTCTTCTGTGTTCGTTTTAAATTTGCCAGCTTGTTTTGCTTACATATTCTCATCACACTATGCACTGGCACATTAATCGTTTGTTTATGTGGATATTGCAAGATTTTAAGTAGATAAGACAGGTTGTGGAGCTGACAGCTCTCCTGGGCTGTGCCTTCAGGGCATGGGGAAGGAGAAAGGAAGGATGGGTGC
>NW_010319451.1:0-505 GCF_000700745.2 Antrostomus carolinensis | reverse complement strand
GCTGAGTAAGTGGCTTTGGGTCAGCAGACGGTCAATGCAAGCAATAGCCCCCCCAGCTCTCCCCATTGGGGATGTGGATTCCTAGTTGAGGTTGAGATCTTACTGGCACCAAAATACACTACCAAATGCTTAAATACAGCACTGGATCCTACTCTTGGTGGATTACATGACAATCCCTCAACATGCGAATGTGAGGTGGTGGCTTGTGTGGCTACCGCTTGTTTGCAAGGAATTGGCTCACACCCTGGTGGGAATTGGCTCACACCTCGGTGGGAATTGGCTCACACCTCGGTGGGAACTGGCTCACACTTCACCCTCAGACACCAGCTCTCCCCCCTTGCTGGTTTCTTGGCTACATTTCCACATAAGGTGACAGGAGCAATTGCTTTTCTTGCACTGCTGCCCTCCTTTTCCTCAAGACTTTAGAGACAAGACTGGTAAAGCAAACCATCCCCAAACTAACCAGGCACTTGTACTTTGCACCACTAGATGTCCCTCTGCCTCT
>NW_010319450.1:4254-5989 GCF_000700745.2 Antrostomus carolinensis | reverse complement strand
CGTGGAGGTTTGCTGGTGTGAATAGGCGTGTTGAGAACAAAGTCATGGGCACAGTATGAGGCAGATAGGTTTTTTCAAACGTGAATAACCCGCAAGCCAAGGAGGGAGCGAGGGAACGCAGCAGCTCAGAGCCGGGCGGCCGCGACGTAAAATGAGCAACGGTGCGAGTTCACGGGCCGGCTGAGCGCGCTCGGCGCGTTGCGGGCGCCTGGGGACCACCTTCCACCAACAACTGAATGTCTTCAAGCAAACAGGACGGTGATGGTTTGTTTCTTTAAAAAGAAACCGAGGAGAGCCTTTGCTATTCTTTTCTGCTTGCAATTATGTTTCAAAGGCAAAGCTGCTGGATATTTTCCCCCTTCTGCCCAAGTCTTCAATTTCTGACCCAAGTGAAAACCTTCACCTGGCAAGAAGGATGAAAAGGAGCAGAATTTTATGTCTTGTTTCTGTATACTGTCCATGAAGTTGGCAGGCCGGCTATTTGTATCTGGCAGCAACTTTTATAAGCTCCTGTCGTATTACCGCACACACACAGATGCTTTTACCATAAAAAAACCCCTCAAAAACCAACCAACAAACAAAACCCCCCTCTCTCCACCGTGCTGAATGGTACTGTTTGCCCTCTAAATACCCAGCCCTTTGGCTTTTCACTCCATCCCCAGGCACTCCGAGTTCCCTCATCGGGTCCCCGTGGTGCAAGCTTGCTTTGCGCAGGGCCCCACTCCTCTCTCCTCCCCCGGGTGAAGCCTGTGCATCCCCGTTCAGTGCCCCGTGAAGCCTGGGCACTGGCTGTGAGCTGCTCAGGGCGAGGACCGCAGGCCAAAGATTGAAGATGAGTAGGAGCTTTGACAAGCGGGAGCCACTGACAGGCGTTTCCAGAACTTGCAGGCGTGGAGAGGGCGATGACGGTGTGATATTGAACTCCTAAACACCTCGCCCCCAGCCGGTGGGCCACAGGGCTGCTGTTCCCTGACAGCAGGCCCAATCCTCCAGCCCACAAGCCACCCGCTTTCCAAGGCCGCCTGGCCAAGACGCTGGGCACGGAGGGGAGCGGCATCCCAGTAGCATCCCATGCGGATGGAGGGCGACTGGTGCCCAGGAGGGGCCCTGGCCTCTGGGCACCCCACACTCCCGGGACGGCCAGGGCTCACAGCAGGTGCTGGGGGGCTTCCCTTAGCAGGACTGCAGTGATTTTACAGAGCGCAGGGGAGACCAGTGTGACACCCTGGATGTTCCTCGGACGGTCAGCCCGGCTGAGAAGCACTACCAGCTGCTGATTTTTCAAGCGCGTGTTTTGTGAGCGCACGCTTTGAAACTGGAGGCATTTGAGACTCACTCAGTAGTTTGCCTTTGAAAGGGCACGCACAAAAAGCTGGTTTTCCCACCAACACCATTGCTCAGAGGAGAAAAAAAATATTTCATTGAATCCCATTGCTCTGTGTATGCCCATGTCTGCTGTGCACACACATGCACTCAGAGTCAAAGTCAAAGGCAAAGAGTGGTTTATGTCAGCGCTGGGTTTAGCTCTGCTCTCCCAGAATAAGATAAATGTAAGTGATGAAGAACTCCTGGGGCTGGCTGAACTCATTTTGTATTCAACACTGCCCGGCCCTTTTCTCTTCCCTTTCTCCCTCTCTTTGTATGTTCAAGCCTACTTGAGTTTCTTTTTTTCTTTTGTAGAAGTTGGTTCTTTTGAAGCGGTTCGAGGCACGCCCTGCCGCAAAGGGAACTTCAC
>NW_010319450.1:0-4214 GCF_000700745.2 Antrostomus carolinensis | reverse complement strand
GAATGTAGGAAGCCTTGGAAATGAATCTGCTCTCTCTAAGAAAGTGTCAAAGCTTTCAGAGGAAAACAAACTGAACTTATCCCCGTATCTTTATGCAGATTTCCCCCCACTCCTCCATTCCTCCCCCAGTCTGGTTAAGGGCTGAAGCAGCAACTCGGGGTCAGGCACATATTAGTGTTACAGAAAAATGGGTTACAAAAGGGAGGGGGGGAGATCAGACTTGCAAAAAGCCTCTGCTATCATTACAGACACGGACATCTTCAAAACACACAAAGCACGTGGGTCAGCCCTCAGTTTAATTGTACTCAACAGTTTAATTGCTCATTCAATCCCGTTTCAAGATCATTCAAGATGCCTGCTGCTCTGCAGGCATCACCACCGGTTAGGAAATATTTTATTCCTTCTCTTCCCTTGCCCCACTTTCTCCACATGTTCTCCTGTTTCCTCCCTTCCTTTCGAAAAGCAAAGGGGAACCCTCTCCGTGTCTCTCCTCTGTCTCCTGATCTGGCCTTCAGGCAGTTAAATGCAGGAGTGGACAAAGCTGTGAACGTGGTTTACCGAGGTCAGGTAATCCTGGCTGAACCCCAAGCACAGCCAGCCCACGCCTCCAGCAAGGGAAGGGAAGGGGTATTCCTGCCCACCTGGTGACCAACCTGCACCCTGGAATGACAAACCTCATCTGGAAGCTGCTATGGTGAGCTACAGCAAACACATAAAGACAATGCACAGCCAAATAATTTTCAGTCTCACCGACTGCATCGTCAGAATATTCACTGAAATAAAGTGTTCATATTCACATTATTCAGAGCAAGTGAGCTTAAAGCAGAGGAGGGTCCAGCAGCAAGTCTTTCTTAGACTCCACCCATGATCAGTGTCTGATGCTTTACTGTCAAATGTGTCTTAAATATACATTTGAAGTGACAACTGCAGGGAATGCAAAAACCCAGGTACTCGGGACATCCAACGTTTGTGAAACCTGCCCCTTTCCACTCATGATAATCAGGACCACGTTACCGCTGAAGCAGACGTGCCCTCATTTCTAGAGAGCAATCCTCCTGGGCAGATCATTACAATTACCCAATGTCATTCACTTTTGACTCCTTGAGGCTCTATAAGACCAACTGCAGTTTCTTGGTGACATTTATCCCCATAAAGATCTGGTGCAGACCTACTCCCTGAGCCTAATCCTGCAGCCACTTTCTGTTGTGTACAGTTACTTCTAGAGCAAGTACTCCCACTGCCTCCAAGAGAAATGCAAAGCTTCACTATAACAATACTTGCATCCCGCCTGGGGTCATTGTAAGGCATAATGAATTCAGCTTTGTAATGTATTTGGAAATCTTATCTATAGAATTTATACCTACATACACTTTGCCCCCTTATTTAAATGGCTGTAACTGTTACTGATGATTTAATTTATGCTTATATTTTAAAAAGAAAAAGCTTCATATTCAAGGAAGCATCACTAATAATAACAATTTTCCTTTGGTCACTTTGTTTTAAACACTTTCTTGTTTTTACACTCAGCTTGGCAAAGAGTCTCCTCTAAAATGGCTGAATGTCTTCAGTCCCACCAAAGTCTCTGAGAGTTGAGGCACTTAGCAGCTGTGGGACTCTTTCAACAACAGGCCTCCAGAAACAAACAAAGAAACAAACCATCTAGGACCAACATGCAGGGGTTTGCAGGGCTGTTGCCATGGTCTGGTAAGTATTGCCAACATCCCAGATGCTCAGAGGACCTGGTTTGGAAGGCAACAAGCAGTTTTCTCCTCTCCTATGCTTGGAAAGTCTGACTGCAGAGGTCTACATTTGCTTGGTTACTGCTTCTGACAGTAACTGTGACCCAGAGAGCTGGCAATAGCTCAGGACAGGCAGCTTTTGGATTAGGATCTGTATTACCAAGTATATCCCAGAACTAAGTTCTTGGAGGAAGAAAAGTTAATGACTTAAAAATAATTATATCCTGCATAGAACTGGAAGCTTTTCCTTCCCGTGCAAGGCTGCCTTAATGCAATGGAAACACTAGTATCAGAACCAAGGGATCTGTTTGTGTCAGGGGCTTTATACTTTCCCCATCCTCGATCTCCTCATCTCTTTAACAGAGATGTTATTCCAGGTGTAGTTTGCTCACCCTTTGCATCAGGAACAATGCTGCGGGGTCTGTGTGCACTCACATGCACCCACAGGTCCATCATTTAGTCACTCTTGAAATGAACAACAACAGAACGCTAATAACTGTCTCCTGCTTAACACACTGCATGTCAGAAAGTGCTTTAAAAGCAAGGTGGTCTAGCATGCTTTCATTAGGCTGTTAATTAGCATGTTCTACTGATATAAATCACTTAACCAAGAAAATGAGCAGTGCCATCAACAGTTTTACAGCACAAGAACATCATCGCCATCATTTGGTTAAAGATTGGAGAATTAACATCCACCATGTCCACAGAGACATAGATACCCTTCAAATCATATCTGGTCACCTCCACTTGCTCTCAAAGGCTCTTGCACAAGAGCCCAGGGAGTGTAAGTACTCCAGATTTCTAGACACATAGAATTGCTGGTATTAGCTATTTTTTTAACTCATCGCCACAGCATTCCCCCTTTCACTGTCACTTTAGCCATTGCACAGAGTATAGTTATAAAGGTTTGCCTTGGGAAAAGATTCTAATCATAGGCTTGAAGCAGAAAACTAAAAATTTAGCTTGCAGACTTTCTTTGGCACAGCAGTAACATATTTCAGTGGATAAGGGGGGAAAAATAATAGCTGACATGTAAGAACGAGGACAAAATGAAAAATCTGTCATCTTAAACAGTCTGCGCTGCCTCTCAACAACAGCAATACTAGAGCAGTAACCTGGGAGCATGGTGGGGGGTGGGAGGTGTTGCTTCAATGGTACTGGGCTTTCCATACGGGTTCTCACGTCCATCACCCTCGAAGCTCTTGGCAATTAGGCAGCCCTGCGTCTGAAGGTTTCTTAGTAGTGGAAATGCTAGCCTGGAATTCGAACCTTTGCAGGTCTCCGGAGGACAGAAGGTCTCTAAAATGCAAAGAGTAAATATTTACAGTCACAGAAGCCAAAATAATGCAGAGAACAGTGGTCCCTCTAAAGGCAGAAACGCAAATGAATGGACCCAAACTGCTGATCAGCACCTCACATCAATCCCCCAGAGCCGAGAGTATTTCCCCATGGAAGAAACACTCATCAGCCAAGAAAACATACTTCCTTGCCATCCATGGGAAATCCTCTCGTTTAATCCCTGACAGCACAGAGCACAGGAGCTTCTAGGAACAATCAACTTCCAACACAACTTTCAGGAACTACCCGTGTGAAAGGCTGTGAAAACAAACCCTTCTGAAGACATCTTCATCTGGTCTACTACCTCATAAATTAGGATGTCTTAAGAATTTTAAAATACTTGTTAAAAAAGTAGAACAAAAATTATTATTTTTTTTTTTTTTTTTTTTTTTTTCCTCCTACATGGGATTAAGACACACATACATCCCCCAGCATGGAAAGATTTTTAAATGTTCTTAAACAAATCCTGCATATGACAAAATTTAAGCATTTTAAGATGCTCAAGCTTTAGGGGCATCTCAAAATGCTGATCAGTGCAGAAGACTCTTTCGGGTCTATGGGGCAACAGGCAGCTTCAGCGGAGCATTGTTTGCAGTGCCTGTGATGGATGTCCTCATCGGTTCAGAGACAGCAATGCTCAGCTGCGGTTGCGTAGCTCTTGGGAAGCATTTCTCCTGTGGCAGCAGGCTTGCAAAATCCTGTCTGTGGAAAGCTCTGTACCTCTGGCATACCCCCGAGCTGCAGATCTGTTTGCTTCGGAGCTGGAAGAAGACTTACTATGGTTTGTAAGCGTTGCTATTTTCCAGGCAAGCAGGATGTTTTGAACTCTGTAAAAGTTTTAGGAATTCCCACAGGGTGAAGCCTAATGTTCACCTGCAGTGTGCAAGAGCTATGTTGAGGCAGATGCAGCTGATGGACTGCTGAGACCAGGTATTTGGGAGGTTTCATCAGGAACCCCCAGTTTCCACCAGCCTGGGTGCACAGCTCTCGCAGTCCATGTAAGGTCCCCTCTGTGGGTCCACAACTGTTCAGTGAGAGAACCCGAGTGGGTCGGCTTTGGAGGGAGGGATGGCAGGGGTAACCACCCTGCCTTGTTTGTCAGCACCAAAACACACCTCTTGCTTTGGAGCGGCTGTT
>NW_010319449.1:380-2205 GCF_000700745.2 Antrostomus carolinensis | reverse complement strand
GGAAGGAAGGAAGGAAGGAAGGAAGGAAGCATTTTAGCACCTTTCAGCAAGCCCACTTACTTCCAAGTGGCAGCACTATTAAAAAAACCTTGGGATTTTGTTTTTGCAAAGGCTGATTTGCTGTTCAATCTCACACCAGTCAGCACAGAAAATCAATCAGAAACCACCCACCCCAAGGGATGCTCAGATACCAAGCCCAGTTCTGCCCAACCCAAGCTGATTTATCACATTCCTTAAGAGATTCATCAATGCCTTGAATGGTTACTGGTGGCTGGTTTTGCTGGAAAAGCCGGATCGTTAAGGGGGAATGTGAGAATCTAGCAGGGGGCTGTGGGTCTGCTCCAAATCTGTTAGGTCAGGGCAGATGAACAGACTTTGGATTTCTAGGACCATGGCTCATGTAAGTAAATACAATTACTTAGTTTCTGCGGGGATTTTAGTTTTCCTGTCTCTGTTTTGCTTGGCTGATGGTGGAAAGCTGTTGGTGGTGCCCATGGATGGGAGCCACTGGCTCAGCATGCGCTCGGTGCTGGTGGCCCTCAGCCAGAAAGGACACCAAATTGTCGTTGTGGCACCAGAAGTAAACTTGAACGTGAAGGCATCTGAATATTACACTCTCAAAACCTACCCAGTGCCTTTAACGAGGGAAGAACTGGGAGCCAGCATGCGTTCATTTGCCAACGATCTTTTTGAGAGGAGACCTTTTCTTCAAAGAATCGCTGCGCTGTATGACAAAGTTCAAGTCATCTCCAGTCTCTACTTCTCCTCCTGTACCAGTTTGCTGCACAATAAGGATCTGATGCGCTATCTCCAAGGGAGTAAATTTGATGCTGTCCTCACGGATCCTATTGTACCATGTGGACAAATTCTGGCTCTGCATCTCTCCATCCCATCTGTTTTCTTTTTACGGGGACTCCCCTGCAGTTTTGATTTGCAAGCTACCCAATGTCCAGACCCCCCTTCCTACGTCCCAAGAACATTTACAGACAACTCAGACCACATGACATTTATCCAGCGTGTGGAAAACTTCTTTTTGAAATCATCAGAATCCTTTCTTTGCAACTTTGCCTATTTGCCATTTGAACTTCTGGCCTCGGATGTTCTCCACAGACCAATAACAATGAAGGAGCTTTTAAGCCATGGATCCATTTGGCTTAAAAGGATGGATTTTATTTTTGAGTATCCCATGCCAGTCATGCCCAACATAGTTTTCATTGGAGGTATAAACTGTGGAAAGGAGGAGCCGTTACCTCAGGTCAGTGATTTCCTTGATTAAATACGGTAAGGTGTGAAGGGAAAAGGCTTGTTTG
Source organism: Antrostomus carolinensis (assembly GCF_000700745.2). Lineage (NCBI taxonomy): Eukaryota > Metazoa > Chordata > Aves > Caprimulgiformes > Caprimulgidae > Antrostomus > Antrostomus carolinensis. Next base: position 895 of record NW_010319449.1, on the reverse strand, counting down.
CAAATCCTCTGTCTGGATATAATTATATACATGGGTTTGGGGGATTGATACCTGCAGTAAGGTAGGTATCCTGGAAAGACAAAGAAAAACTGGGTTGATTTTAATTCTCTCCCACTCTTCCAGGTACTTTTCTCTGGGATTAGCAGGATGTAAGAATTTTTGCTCAGACAGTTGTTTTCTTTGGGCTAGGTGGGAGTAGTTTATCACTGCACACTCGTTAACGAGTCACACACCCACCCGTGAGGGGGGATCCTCTCTTAGCAGGCAGGTCTGCTGCTTATATTTGCCAGATCAGTATTATTACCTGAAACTTTTTGTTTTACTGTCACAACTGATTTTTAGAAACAATGAAACTTTTCAGTTAATAGAACCATCTTTTCAAAATTTAAAAATAAAGTGGCACAGAATCATAGAATCTCAGACTGGTTTGGGTTGGAAGGGACCTTAAAGCCCACCCAGTTCCAACCCCCCTGCCATCAGCAGGGACACCTTCCACTAGACCAGGTTGCTCAAAG
>NW_010319449.1:0-361 GCF_000700745.2 Antrostomus carolinensis | reverse complement strand
CCCCAGCCTGCCCTTGACCGCTCCCGGGGAGCACCAGCCACAGCTTCTCTGGCCAAACTGGGCCACTGTCTCACCACCCTCACACCAAACAATTTCTTCCTAATGTCTAATCTAAAGGTGGCAGTTGGCAGGTAATGTTCTGGTTGCTCGGTCAGTATAGGCTTATCCTTTCACCACATGGATTCCTTATGCAATCTTCTCTGAAACTGCTGGAGGTTTTCATAGCTGCTGGCCACCACTGAGCCATCCACAACAGCTTGCACTGCCTTCTGAAAAGCTTTCCTACAAAGGGTGTACTTATAGATGTGGTAGTTTGGTAAATCTCCTTTAAAAAGTTCTGGTGTGTACTATCAACCCCACA
>NW_010319448.1:0-1206 GCF_000700745.2 Antrostomus carolinensis | reverse complement strand
GAACAGTTTCACGACGGCTGGCTGTCGCGCGCTGACGCTCACCGAGGGACCGCGGCGAGCTGTTAAACGCCTGGGTGCGCGCCCTCGTCCCGGCGAGGTTGGAGCGGGGGTGACCGGGTACGTACGTCTGAGCTAGCGCGGACGGAATATGCTGCTTAAGCACAGTTCCCTGTGCTTGTCTGGCGCCCAGCACCGTTTTAACGGCTCTGTCCTTCGCTCAGACTGTCGAGTGCAGTTACAGTGGCACTGGTGAGAAAAGCTCTGTAAAACCCGCTTCCTTAGAGAACCTCCCTTAAAACTGAAGTTGCTGTTACGTGTTGCAGCTGATTCCGCTTACAGAGCGCCAAGATCCAGACTCGGAAGAAAATATTTTCAGTTTCTCTCTATCTATCCTCAAGTGCTGCATTTTGTGACTAATACCTTTTGGAACCATCGTGTTGCCATCTAGTGCCCAAAAGCCATCGGTGACTGTCACAAGGATCATTTCCAGCTGTCTGGAGCCAGGGTCATTAAGGTTAGCTTAATACAAGAGAGAAAAGGCAATGTAAAAAGCCATTCAAAAACCCATTCCCTACCATATGATGTCTGCTCGGCAATAAAAGCTGGGAGAACAGAGGAGGAAGGGGGGCATTTGTTATTTACAACGTTTGTCCTCTGGAGCAACTGCTACAGTGGCCAGACATCGCCTGCTGATGGGAAGTATAGTTTGTTTTTCCTTTGCTTCCACCTGTGGTCCTTGCTTTTTGCTTCTATTAAACTGCCTTTATCTTGACCCACGAGTTGTTTAGGTTTGTTTTTTTTCTTTCCATCTTGTTTTCTCCCTTCCACATCCTGCTGAGGAGGGGATCAGTGATAGAGCAGCTTGGCATCCAGACAAGGTTAACCCACCACAGCAAGGAAGGTTGTCGCGTTTTCCCTCTACAAACAACCTTTCTCTCATTCTGTGGAGGCTGCCTCTCATACCACACGCTGAAGTGGAAGGGGTGGCTCTTGACCAACAGAGAGGGATTCCCTGTTACAGCTCTTTCGTACCATACTGGCAACCTACCACCGACGGAAAACACAAGCTAGAAACCCCAGCCCGTTTCAATAATTCTAGGATATTTATTCAGGAATGAGCAGGGAACACAGCAGGACCATTTTAACCCTTCCCTCCTGGCTGCTGAGGCAACCTGAAGCCCACCAGGCCAGCGACCTCCTCAGGCG
>NW_010319447.1:0-8806 GCF_000700745.2 Antrostomus carolinensis | reverse complement strand
TATATATATATATATATATAAAAACAACAGAAGAAAGACATGGGCAGAAATTTTGCAACAGAAGTTTCTATTCAGAGGAAGTGTACAAAGAATATCTCCTATCAAGTGCTCAGCTTTAGAGACTCGGCAAAACCTTGGACTGCAGCTACTTGCCACATTATATGGCTGCCTTGATCTAACAAGCAACTACATTAATACTAGCTGTGTGGATAGAGGGAGGAAATATGAATATGTTCATTAAGCATTATGGCCCCACTTATCTCCCTCATGACTTCAGTGGAGACGTGCCAATTCGCGCATGACACAATTATGGTCCCCAATATCAAACCTGAAAGAAAAGCAATGAGGCCATCAGTACAAATTCTTACAAATTTCCCTGTCAAGAAATCCCTGTTATACCCACTGCTAGAGGACACATTCACTCATATTTGGATGATTAAAAGTGAAATACTGAGTTCAATGATCCTAGCAAGTTGAAAATCAATTTGCTTCCCACACACATTTCACTGTGCTCATTTGCGATGTCTCCTCACATTCAGTAACTGGTTCACATCTCTTACTCACAAATTCCCTTGCACACAGAGATTAAACAAAACACAGAGCCAATATCCCAGTTCAACAGAGCATTCACACATGAACGTTCCTAGACGAATCAAGCTTTGACTTCAATACATGCTTTCACCAAATCAAGGACCAATTTAATAAAATCTTAATAAGCAAATTATCAAAACAGTTGCTTTAAACAAGAGATGACTAAATGCCTCTAAAGCTTTGCATACATATGGAATAATAATTATGGTATTTACAAAGGAGTCAAATGGAGTTAAGCACTCGTATCTCATGGAGTCAATGTGAGTGTGAAATGTTTGGACTATAGTCGGCTAACATTTGCCTGCCACAATGTCAGCAGTGACACAGCACTGTAGAAGTGTGAGAACAAAACACAATCATTAGCTTACTGAAAAAGAAAAAAATACCACAGCAAAATAAATGTTGTTTTCACACAGCTGTCTTTTCCACTTCCCTTTCCCTCCCAGAACGTGGGAGTTCACAACCCAAAAACAAACATTAAGAAACCAGGAAATCTCAGTGGTGATCTCCACGCATACCACCCTAAGAGCAGTGGACTTGCAACAAAACACAAACCACAACATCAGGATAAATACAGTTCAGTTAGCACCTCCCTGGAACAAGACCACACCATGCAAGACCTACTCCCTGAAAAATATGTCCTTACAAGACACTTCGGAGAAATCATGTTTCCTTCCTGCACTGCTCCGAAAGAGAAGCAAGGCCGGCAAAGCAGAGAAAAGCCACCTTTTACTACAGCAGAGTCCACAGGGTAGGGCACAGCTTCTTCCAACACAGGACTCCCATTCCCTGTTCCCTTCACACCATTCATTTGATATAAAAGGCCAAGAATTCTTTGCAATTCCCCTGGCCCAAGGATACTCCTTCCAGGCACTAACTTACTCAAGGCAGATGATGAGCCAGATGACACTCAAATCTGGCCAAAAATGTTCTGAACAGGGTTCTGCTATAGATCATTTTCACTGGCAAAACCCAACATGGTACACAACGGAGATTACAGTCAGTCTCCTGGATCCAGGGAACTAGCTCTGCAACAGAGCAGCACAAAACAACCAGCCAGCCAGATTTCCACCTACCACTGAGGCTAGTCAGGTCCTAGCTCCTCCATGAGATTGCTAAAGGCTGCCGGCTTGTGGTGTGTCTGTGATACGGGAATTGTCTGCGAGCTCCATACAGAAACCACCAAACTACTGCCCAGGGGCTGCTCATGGAGCACAACCAGCTTTTGCCATGGCTTCCTGCTCAAGTCTCAATTTATCAGTCTGTAGCATCTGGATATTGTTTTCACCGGCTCCTGATACTGCGTCCCTGTGGCAGGGTCAGAAATTCCACAGCACAGAGCCATGGTTTTCAAACTCTCACAATTTACAGGCCCCATTTCCTCCATACAGGAACTTGCAGCTTACTGCCACTGATTTTTTTTTTGATCACATGGCCCTCAGAAGCAGTCCACAAGCCATCAGATGGAAAACTACTAACAGAACTGCTGACCTGTCAGCTAGGTCTAACTCTAAAAAAAAAGGAAAAACTTCTACATCTTTTCTACCCTTTGTTACTCTTATAGTTCTTCAAAATAATTAAGTACAGCAGCATTTAGGTCTTTCTTCTTTCAAATGTTATTTACCAAATACTTAAATTTTTAGGCTAAATGCTCTAGATTATGTTAGCACTGCAGCTGGAAAACCAGATTGCATGTTCCCTCCCTCAGGAAAGGTTACAGCTGTGAACAGAAACTTGTATTAGTGCTTTTCTTCTGTGCAGTTTGGGGATCAAGTAGTCCTAGCAATGCAAAAATCAAGGGACTACAGCTGCTGCTTCACAGATACCTGCCTCACATGCTATAGCTCTGACTTGCAGCACACCATTTAAGCTCTGTCTCTGTGCCACCTTTCAGACCTGCACAACTGCCCAGCTTTAGGTCTTATACATCTTTTCTCATCCCTTTTCATGCCCAGTTTTTTTTTTCCCCTATATAGTAATTGTTTCCTAACTCCATCTCCAGTATTTTCCTTGTGGAGCACTGAAGCAAAAGTTCCCAGTTTTCCCCAAAATTTGACTGCAAACTTTACATGGGCAAAACAAAACATTATTCACACAAGGAACTTCAGAAAAACATTTTAAATTCTTTATTTTCTACTGGGCTAACACCCCACTCCAATAAAGCAGTCCACTCCCAAAAAAGAGAGCAAGCTCCTCAATTCTCAAAGTGTATGTTTTGAAATGTTCTGGGACTGGAGAACAGTGAAATACACAACAACAATACCATACTTGATCAGAAGCTTAATTCAGTATGACTACACCATTCCAAGATTCATCCTCTTATTCTCTAATCTTTTACAAGCTTCTGGATTGCATGCCGCCCTTAACATAAGACTCTCTTTATACCTGACTCTTTGCTTTCTTATCACTCACTAAATCTTAATTCAAAGTACATACCTGTGCTCAGAACCTACAACCAATAGCCCCCAGGAAAGCTTCAGGTTTTCCAGTAATATAAACCCTTTAACAATAATTTAAAATTCATACCTTAAGCTGGGTTGTGTACTCTTGCAGCACTCTTCCACAAGGTCTCATCCAGCACTGTGCTGAACAGCTGCTAATTGTGTAACAAATATAGAACGCACTTCACCTGTTACAACAGCACCTTTTTTTCCTTAAAGGTGAAGTTTGCCCATTCAGAGGATCTACTTTGTCAAAGTTACAACATGTTAAATGCTATCAAAATGCAGATCAAGAAAACTGCCTCTGCTTCACAAAGTTTAGAGAGCAAAAGTAAACCTTAAAAGTGCCAAGAAGGAGCATAATTTTTGTTAGCATAAGAGAGTGGCCAGCATACGCCTACGGTGAGCCAGATTTCAGTAATCTAGAAAACAAATTCTTAACTGTGTAGCTTTGTGTAAATTCCTTTAGCACAGAAAAGCTTAAAAAACTTTAAAAGATGTGACAGCACAGTCAGTACAGGGACAAGGGTGACTACCTTAATGATGGGGAGAGGTGCAAATAGGCCTGGAAGGGGCAAATTGTGCTTCATGCAACAGCAAAGGGAAAGCCAATATGCTCCTGAGGCCTCTCATCCTTAAACAGTACAACAGATTGAAATAATGGGAGGTCTGATGACAAGACCCATCTGGACAAGCAGGTGGTAGCATGGACAATAGTGATCCAAGAGATGAACTGCATCCACAAGAGCAGAGCACTCCACAGGCCTGTGGAGTCAGAGCCACACACTGAAGGAAGATGCTGAGGACAGAAATATATACAACTGAGGGATCAGACAGGTCATCAACGTGGATTCTGAGGGATGAATGTGAATGACTGAAAATATGCCAAAAAATAGTGCTGACAAAGACAAGTGATGGTGAGAAGCTGAGAGGATGAAGCAGGGGCACAAAGCGGGGGGGGGGCGGGGGGGAGGAAGGAGATAACTAAAAACAGGATAAAGTGGTAAAAAGGAGGTTATAAGGCCTGGAATTGGCAAACACCTGCACAGTCTCCAACCAGGATAAGAAAGGAAAGCCCCGGGAGGAGGGCAGCTATGGCAAAAACAGACATTTGGGTCAGGAAAAGGGAAGAGTAGACAGCTGGTAAGAAGCCAGTGAACAATGAGAACAAGAAGCCTGTAAGAGGAAAGGATAAAGGAAATGGGCATCACAGACAAGCAACAGGTGACCTAGTCAAAAAATGCCACATATTAGCTTAGAAGCAGTTCTACCTGTCAAACTGCCTTGCCAGGGTATGGATTGCCTGGGAGAAGTTGTGGAGCGTTTGGAGAGAGCTACTGCCTGCTAGTAAACTGCACTGCAGAAGTGGCAGAGATTTTCATCCCCCATTCCTAGATGACATCGTGCAGCTTTTTAAGTGACTCATACATCATGAACCTAGAGCACCCTCAGTTTCCAAAGACACCATTCCTGCAGCAATATGTACACAACCAGGGAGAGCCTGGCACACACAGCTGCCCTGCACACACGGCTGCTGCAGCGTCTTGGAAAACAGGTATTGCCAGGCTAGACAAGGAATCTCTAAGGTTTGGTTTTTTGAACTGAACTCATACTAGGACTGGAATATCCTAGTCAACAGCGGAATACCATTGTGAAATACTTCTCAGGTGTGTTCCTTATCTTTCAAAATTCATATTAAAAGGCAGAAAATATTACTGTAAGGAAGATTTTTTTTTTTTTAATCTTCAAAGAACACCTGAAACTGCAAAATACACAGAACATTTTCTCCAGGAAAACCAGAGGGTGGATCTCTTAATTTACAGTATCAGACTATGAAAAAATAATATTCCAAAGTATGAAAGCAGCGTACAAAAATATGGAAAAACACCAAGACCTTTAATAAAAATATTCAAGTCTTCAGATTAACTTGATCTCTTGATGTGCTTTGCAGTAATCACCAAAAATGAAACAGCAGAGCCCCTTAAAGCCCAAACAGAATTTTGAGTCACAAAATAACTTGAAATTCTTAACCTGTTTACAACAGAATTGCAGAAAGGGTTATTTTAAGATGCAGGCACAGAAACAAGTTCTCATGTGATAAGTAGCTAACATACAGCCTAACTATAATGTATTTATTGTAGCTCTCTGGGCATGTATTTTTACCACATGGTAAAAGCAAGATAATCTTAAATACATAAAAGAAGTCTCTCACAAGAGCTTTCACACATGCAAGCAGTTCAAAGGTACCTTAGCTTACTTTACGAACATGTGTGCCAATGCCCTTTGCAATCACATTTCTGTGTAGAAGAAACCTTGTCTTGTAGATGACTCATCACAGCCTGCAAAAATGTATTGAAGAGTTCACTTTGCTGTAGCTAAAAACTGTGGGACATTCCACAAGGATTAACTGCCTCAGGTACTCAAAAAGCAGTCCCCAAATAATACTGGGGTTACCATTTAATAACACTTAATTTTGAGGTTTATATTTAACCCTTCCCACAGCTGTGATGTTAAGATTTTAAGAAAAAAGTGACTAGATCAAGCATTCTAATATCCAGGTTTGGGTTTTAAGAAGTACTGCATAAAGATCAGTTACATAGCTCATCTTCAGACATCCCTTCTTGAATTCAGTCCTCTGCTGAAAAATAATCTTCATCTCTCACTTCTCTGTATTGCATCGAGGCCTCTCCCTCTGGTTCAAACCTGAGCATTTTTATATTCAATCTCTCTGCAAGCTTCTGTGCTGCAAGCTTGGCTTGCGTTTCCTATATAAATGGGAAAAAAAAAAAGGACACAAGTTAGAAAAAGTGTTCATTTGTCATTTTTATCCTGGTCATCAAAAAACGAATATACTAAAGTACAAACTCGATATAATAATATTAGTAATTCCAGAGTGGGCTTAAACTTTCAGTAACTAGCAAATACATTTCAGGATTCTTTTCACACTTACATGTAACTGTGATATTAATATTTGACAACCTTTTTGTAAGAGTTGAAATTCCCCACGTGGCAGTCCTCACCTGTGACACACTAATGTCAGTTTTAACAGAACAAAATCAGTCCACATAAGAGAGCAGCTGTGCACAGTAACCATGTAGCAATAGCAATGCTTGTCAGTCAGTAATCTCAGGAAAAAAATCGGCTCCATTTTCCAAATAAATTACCTCCCTTAAAGCACCAAGATGACTAAATTACCAAGTGCTTTTAAAACAATAAGCAGCCCCAAACACTTTTACAAGTGTCCAATTTAAAAATTAGCTTGGTACTACCTGGAAAGTCAAAATCAAAATCCATTACAATAGAATTTGAAGAACCTCAGAACTCAGATTCTTCAAGCACAGCATAAATAAAGGCAAAGGCAGATACCTGCATATTTGAAGAATAACAAATACTGCTAGGCTTTCATTTGTGCAAGAGCCGAAAGCTCTTTAAAGACTAACAGGCAAGGTATACATTTAAATTTCTAGTCAGATGTAAAGTGAGTACAATGAGGTTAGCACATCAACACATGGAGAATAACATTAGGTTTTGTTTAATGCGGGAATAAGTTTCAGAAGGGATTAAGATATTATCTAATTATATCATTAAAAGAATTAAATACAAGAAAAAGTGCCACTCCTCAAAGTCTGCCCATCTCAATTCAACATCAAATTCATCAGTATGAAAAGGTCCCTTGACACTTTTTTTTTTTTTCTTTTAGGAGCGATCCCAATTATATAATTACTTTTCAGACCAAATCTTAAATCTTTACCTCATAAGCTTCTTTTTGTTGTATCTGAATTGCTATGGATTCCTCTATGGATAACAGCTTAGCAGGGGAATGGTGAAGCGGTGGCAGCCGAGCTGCTGTGATATCATTCAAATGTTTCTTATCTCTAAGTCGTCTTTCTTCAGTAGTAATTGGAGAGCCAGATCCCCCAGGTGACTGACTGGATGAGGAACCATGAGATGATCCACTTTGCTCTCCTGATAATCTGGAAGTGATAAAAATACAGAAGTTGTGAACCCAATTTGCAGTACAAGATTGAACAACTTCAGTTCCAAAACTTGTTATTTTCAATATGTAAGAGTTGAAATCTGAAGTATTGTGATACCATAAACAAACAAAAAAAATAAGCAGCGCTCAGAAAAACTAAAAAGATTTCTCTGCAGAGAGACACAATCAGAAGTTACTCCTGACAGCAAACAAAAAAGGTATGCCAATTAATTAGCAAGCATGAAACAGCAATTCTTTGGGAGTCACATGAAGTATGAACTGCTACTGCTACCACTACAGACAAGGTGCAGGAAAAGCAAAAGGCTACCTGCTACTAAAGTTATACAAGTTCTAGAATCTATCCACAAGGAAGTTTTTCCAGTTGGTTAATAGTTTTGTAGCTTAAGCAACGACTCTATGAAGATTCATGAGAACTGTTTCAAACAGGTAGAATTAGTCTGCTGCTCAATACTGAGATTCTACAGCACTCAATGCTAAAGAGCCAATATATTAACCTTGCATGTCATATGACTTTAAATCTCTTTAATCACCACAAGAAAATAAACCCACCTTGTTCTGTGCCATTTCCAATTTTATACAAGTTAATCATTTCACAAAAGGTTTTTCTATTCCATAATACTTACGCATTTGTTTTAAATTTGCTTTTTTTTATGACTGGGTTCTTGACTCTAGACTCTAGAACTTCAATATAATGTGGTGTCTTGGGGTGCAGGCTTCCAAAGATAATGCCCTTATGTTTAGCCACACTCTGCTCTTTTTCCAACACTTTTTCACTATTATCCCCATCTACAATTGTGACCTTTTGAAAGGCATCAACCAACGCATCTTTACTGTTGTCCAAAGCAGCTGTACTTTCTGTACCATCCTCAGTATTGCTCTGAGATACCTGCTGATCATTTTTCACGTGACTGCTTGTGGCTGACTGGGTGATGACCTCACATAAAAGATTTCGATCTTTTGTAACAGTCTTTACTTTATCATTTTTCCTCCAAGTCCTTTGATGTTCCAGAGCTGTATCTGTGACATCTTGCTCAATACATTCTACCTTCTGCTTTTGGGAAGAAATCTCAGAAACTTCTTTAACATTAGAGTTTTCGTTAAAGACTGAGGCATCTTCACAGTTTGGCGTGTCCTTGTTTACAATAGCTTGCTGTTTGCTTGTATTAATTTCCTCTTGTTTCACCTGAAACTCCAGCCTGACAGCAGATAAAAGCTCAGCCGTCCTTGCTAACTCTTCCTCTTGTAAAATGGCAAGTGTCAGCTTTTCAGCAAAATCTGAGATCTTCTTACCCTTATCTGGAAGCCTAGCAATGAATTTCCTAAGGAAAAAAAAAAAAAAAGGAAGAATTAACAGGGTAAAACCAATGCTTTTTCAACCTGATATTCAGAAATGCTTTATTAGAACAGTTAATGTGGCAGGTTTCCCACTCTAATATTAAGTTTCTCATTTACATAGGAGATTTCTGAAAAGTGGTAAGATGTGAAGCACCTGTAGCCTCAGATATATACTGTGACAAAGCAACTATTTCACTTTTCTCAGCTCAAAGATGTAACTGCTGCTCTGACACATGCAGTGAGCAGATACCGTTTGGTATTTTCACCAAAGCGAAGTACACACATTTACCTGCCCATATTCCCAGACACGACCCCACAGTTGTTACTGGGAATGCCCCCGGCTGTAAAACCGCACAGACGCGGAGGTTTGAACGGCGTCCCCCGGCTGGGATCCTGACAGCCCAGCAGGAAGGCCCGGCGCGGTTCCACGGCCTAACGGAGC
>NW_010319446.1:0-2321 GCF_000700745.2 Antrostomus carolinensis | reverse complement strand
CACGGACACGATTTACGGCTCCATCCTCCTGCCGGCGCCTGGAAAAACTCCCTGTGACTTAAGGGCTGGCGATGGAGTTCGCTGCCTTTTTACGTCACCCTTGGTGCTGTTTATTGATTCCACACGGGTATTTTCCAACTGCCTGAGACCAACCCTCTGCCCACGCCAGCCCGGGGTAGGACTGCTCCAGCATCACCCCATTGAAAACCCTCATCTCTCGTCTCAGCATTGCTTTCCAGCTCAGGTTTTGTGGCCTATTAAATCTTAATTTAGACTTAGGACCTTCCTGTCACAGGCTGCACCAAGAGCGCTCCAATATAGGGCTTCCCAACTCAACACAGACTCTGGGGAGGAGGAGGATGCAGTATGACTCTTGTCCACCCCAGAGAAGACTTTCAGCTCAAAAGGGCTACGTCTGATTTAATCTAATGCATTAACTAATTAGTCCTCCCAGTGCCTCTAAGTAGTACATTTTAGCATGCCGAGACGTTTGTTTAATTGCCCAAAACCTGTCATGAGACTGAAAGTCTGATTGCTAAAGCTATTTACATGTGTTGGTTTTATTGGCACACATTGCTGAGGCATACGACTTACCGGAGTTGAACAACATATTGTAAACAAACAAACAAACAAAAATCAAACAAGCCAAAAAATACTGGAGTGAAAAAACATGTAAAGACATGGTTTAGTGGGTATGGTGGTGTTGGGTTGACAGTTGGACTTGAAGATTTTAGAGGTCTTTTCCAACCTTAACAATTCTATGATTCTAGATTAAACTGATTTATTATCTGTTCTTAAAATGTAATGCTCCATAGGGAATCCTTGTTGCATGAGAACAGAGAAGTAAGGGGTTCTGCAGGGATCCAAGGCCCGAGTGTTATTTCCCATTTTCATCTGTCAAAGGTGCTGAACTTTGCCAACAAAACAGAGACTGATGAGTAGGAAATGATGCTGACAAAGAATCTTAGGTCCTCTCACAGTAGAGTCCAATGTACAGCACATATCTGAGAAGACAGGATAGAGGAATTATCTGCAATAGGACAAGCTGTTGAACAAGACCAAGGGAAAAAAAAAACCCTTATTCAATTGCTGCTCAGTAAGGGAATTTTAACTCAGCTCTTGGAAACCGAGACTGCTAGACTAGAGTAGACATCAACAAAAATGACATTAGAAATGGAAGTAATTAAAAAGAAAAAAAAAAAAAAGGGCCAGAAAAAGGCCCTTACAATGGAGCAACTACTGAGCTGCTGCACCTGAGCAACTCACTTCATTACTTCATTACAAAGAATGGTGGGAGGTGACTTGATTCTTGAATCTAAGAGCCTCTATGGAAAGAAATTACTAGGCACTGAGTTACTCCTCCATCTGCCAAAGAGAGGCACGACATGAACTGGTGCCGAGACATTAAAGCCAAAACATTCTGACTTAAGTGAGGGATCACATTTTTGAACAGTGGAGGGCTGATGACCTGATGAAGGAGCTAGCAGAAAACCTGCTGGATTCTCCATCTGTTTATGTCAAGACTTGATGTCCTCCCAAAAGACGCAACTTAGCTAAAGTGAGTCATTTGGCTCCCTGCAGGAGTAATTGCCTGGAAGCTAATGGCCTGCGATTCAGACCAAATGAGCTCGATGGACTTAATGGTACCTTTGGTCCTTAATTCCTTAAGTTAGGCAGAGAGATGTACAACTTTGCTCCCAGGTGTCCCAGCCTCCCCTTCTAGACAAGCAGAACATTCCCAGCAGGTAGATTTTTGACCACATACCAAAAGCAGAACAAATGACTGAACAACTTATATTTTGAATCCTGCAGTTTTCCCACAACTTGTTTCATTAATTAACTCTCTAACATTAATTTCTCTCTAAAAAGAATCTCTTTCTTTGTGCATATTGCAGTAAAGTGAAACAATTTAAAACAGAAATCCTTTTCCTTGGCGACATAGTCATGACTCCTAAATCAAGACATATCTTACCCTTCTCTAATTTTTTAGGATTGTATGAAAATGATGAAAATTCATTCTGAATGGAACTTCAGAGTCTCAGACAGGATTGTGTCAGACAGGATTCCAGTCCAAAATATTTTAAATAATATATTTATAGGCTAACTTGGCACTACTTCCTTCTTGGGCACAAGACAGTCTGTTTTCTCAGTTCTGAAATCACACGCATATAAGATTTCATCCATCTTCCCTTGAAGGCAACAGGAGTTTTTCAAGGAAATTCAATGAGAACAGGATAACCTCTTAATGGCTGAATTAATGGTTCTCCTGTGAAGCCCTGTAACATTCAAGCAAATAGGATGGCAAGAACTTTTAAAAATAA
>NW_010319445.1:0-4076 GCF_000700745.2 Antrostomus carolinensis | reverse complement strand
CCCAGCGCTGCTCCAGCTATGAAGAAGAAGCCCAGCTCTGGCCCAGCTGAAAGGAGGACACTTGCCTTCGCACTGTGCCAAAGTCCTCTCAAGTTCTGCTGCGCAGCGGGTGAAGAATAAGCCATATTGTCCAGCAAACCGCACTGGCTGTGTCCCAGCCGGCCCTCCCGTGCCAAACCTTCACCACGTGCCATGGGCACGGCGCCCACTCGCGCAGAGTTGGATCTAGGCCCACCAGTCTTTGGGAGAGTGACCACAGTACCTTGCAGTCACGGCCGTGTCGCGTTCTGAGCACAGGCACGTTGCTTTGTGGAGCCTAGAAGAAGCCTGAGCGCCGAGGCAGGTCCCCAGTCCGGCCATTCATAAGTGCTGAGTAACATCTGGGAGATGTTTCCCTCAGGGTGGACCATCACTGGTGCCCCAGGATCATGCTGGGTATCACCTCTGCCTCGTGCTGATTGTTTCCGTGTCTCTTTTTGTAGGAGCTGAGGGATCTGGCATCCAAACACCCCAACCTGGTTCTTGTGAAGCTGGGTAGGTGCGCTCTGCTGCCGAGCTGGTAAATTTGTGGCTGGTGGCCACACTTGCCCCGTTTCTCCTTCCACCCCTCCCTGCTTTCCAGCTCTACATGGGGATCCAGTTCTTCAGAGCTGCTTCACGACCTGCTGCCAAAAGGCCAGCTTCTCCAGTCCTGTCTCAGCCCCAGTAACATCGTTTCCTGGAGCCTCCTTGCCCCATGGCCATGGGACCAGGAGGTTCTTGAGACCCATCCTGGGCATGGCCAGCTCCCCCAGCTGAGTGGCTGTGTCCTTGCTGTGCCATGCAGCTCTGCTGCCTTGATCCCAAGTCCTAGGTGACACCAGGAGGGCTCCTCCTGGAAGGCAGCTCCTGTGGAAACACCATGCAGTTGGCCCAGCACTTGGGCAAGAGCTGTAGGACCTTGCAGAGCCATCCTGCAGCAGGTCACAGCACAGCCCCTCTGGGGACCATCCCCCTCCAAACTGTCCTGGGTTCTCCAGAGCTTCCTCAGGGATGGACTTTGTCCACTGACAGGAGGCTGTGACTGCTGATGCCTGACACAGCGTGGGAGTCACAGCAGCACTTTGCCACCACGGGGTTGTCCCCAGAGTGGCTTTTCCTGGTGGGCTGCCCCAGGGCAGGGTCCTTCAAGCTGGTGGTCGTGGGGCACCCTGTGCCTGGTGAAGGAGGCAGTTGGGGATGAGCTGGGGTTTGTGGGTGCCAGGTGCTCTGGGCTGGTTGCACAGCACCATCTGGTGCCCACAGCTGGAAGACCACACGGGTCGGGATGCAGAGCTGCTCCTCAGCATCTTCACCTCCTCCTTCTCCCCAGGTGGAGTCCATGGCTCTCAAACCATGTTCTCTCCCACTGCAGATGTTGCAAACCCCTCAGCTGTTACTGACGCAGCGAAGATCGTGGAGGGGAAGCTGAACGGGACGGGCTTGAACCTGCTGATCAACAACGCCGGCATCTACACCCCGACGGCGACGCTGGAGACGGTGGACGCCGAGGAGATGATGAGGGTGTACAAGACCAATGCAGTGGGGCCAATGCTGATGGCCCAGGTATGGATGGAGCTCTGGGGATGGAGCTCACCATGGAGGGGGAATTTAGCCCAGCTTCAGGGTCACCCACGCTGTCGATGGTCAAGATGGAGATCTCAGATGGCTTTGCAGAGTTTCCCAGGGCTGCTGTGCTGCCAGCCCAAGCCCCACTATGTTGTGCTGGGCTAACTGGGAACAGGCAGGGCCACTACAGCAGAACCCGTGGACTCACTTGGTTTCCTGCTGCTCTTCCTGGTGGAGGAACTTACTCCATAAGTGGGGCTGGCTCGAGGCACAGGCGTCCCACAAGGTTGCTTCTCCCCAGGCGTTCCTGCCCCTGTTGAAGAAAGCTGCCCAGGAGAGCACAGAAAAGGGACTGAGTTGCAACAAGGCAGCCATCATCAACATCTCCACCGTCATGGGATCCATCGAGAAAACTCCTGAGTCCTTCTTCAAGCCTGTCATCTCCTACCGCTGCAGCAAGGTGTGGAGGCTGGAGACCTTCCCATGCTTGTGAGCTCAGTGGGAGTTAGAGCTGTCCCTTGCCAGGGGACCTGAGATCGTGAGATGGAGGGACCACTGCCTGAGCTCCCTGGGCATCTCCGTGCCCAGCTGCTGCCCACCTAGGGCATCTCCACACACTATCTCTTGAAGACCTGACATTGCTTTTTCTCCTGTGCCATGAGGCAGCGATGGGAGAGGAGCCTAGTGCATGGAGCTTTCTGCTGCCCATGGCTGATGCTTCCTTCCTCCCCCAGGCTGCCCTCAACATGCTCACCAAGTGCCAGGCTCTGACCTACAGGGAAGACGGGATCCTCTGCGTGGCACTTCACCCTGGATGGGTGAAAACCGACATGGGCACCCAGGAGGTGGGTTCCAGCTGAGTGGGTCGAGATGGAACCAAAGCCTGTGAACTTGCAGTGGCATGGGAGGTGCCTTGGGTGGCTGGGATGGCTCTTGGGAGGAGAGATCCATACAAGAATGAGTTCCCTCTCAGGCTGCAGGTTGCCCACGTCTGTGCTGGGCCACTGCAGAACATGTGGGTGCTGCCCAGGCAACAGCATCAGCACAGAGCCAGGGTGAGCAGGAGACCTGTTTGCTTTGGGCAGCCCAGAGATGGTGCAGAGAACCTGAATGTGACAGAGCAGGGAGGAGAGGAGCAGCACCATCCCACCCTGCACCTCTGTCCTCAGAGAGCTGCAGGCCCAGGAGGTCTCTCCTCATCCTGCAGGATCCCTGTTTGGGATGGGGCTGGTCCCTGCAGCCCTGGAGTTTTGAGAAGGTTTCACATAGCGTCCTGCTTGCAGCAGGATCTTCTACGTGTCCTATTTAACCCTGTAGCTGGCTGCCCAGCCCGAGCCACCTCCATCCAAGCCATGCAGATACCCAACCATCCTCCCAGACGGACCCATCCCACCTCCCCTGGCTCTCTGCTTGGTCTGGGTGGAAGGAGCTTTGCTGCCGACCTGCACGAGCTGAGCGGGTGCTGGTGGGTGGCCAGGAATGATGGTGGGATCTCGGTCCTGCTCCTCACTTGTACCTGTTGCAGGCTGACCTGACGGTGGACACCAGTGTCCGGGGGCTGCTGTCGGTCCTGCCCATCCTCTCTGAGAAACACAGCGGGACCCTGCTCAACTGGGAAGGTAAAGCTATTCCTTGGTGACCACTCTGTCCCTGTGAGGGATCCCCCAGTGTCAGGGGACTCCCTGGAGCACTGGGATGCTCAACCCTCTCTGGTCTGCAAGGGACCTACTTGGGACTCCACCTATGCACAGGGCAGCCCGTGATCGCTGCCTTCTTCACGTTGCTAATAAATAAAGTCAATTAGTACCTGTGTCTTCTCCCAGCTGCAGTGTCCCCACTGAGACTGTCCCTGCTCTGACCCGGAGCTGGACACTGCAAAAAATAACCCATCATGAGTTATTGTCCTCCTCAGGAAGGCTGGGGAGGGACTTTGGACAAGGACAGGGAGTGACAGAACAAGGGGTGATGGCTTGAAACTGGAAGAGGGGAGATGGAGATGAGATGTGAGGAAGAAATTCTTTGGTGTGAGGGTGGTGAGACAGTGTCCCAGGTTGGGCAGAGAAGCTGTGGCTGCTCCTCCCTGGAAGTGTTCTCGGCCAGGTTGGATGAGGCTTTGAGCAACCTGGTCTAGTGGAAGGTGTCCCTGCTGCTGGCAGGGGGGGTGGGACTGGATGAGCTTTAAGGTCCCTTCCAACCCAAACCAGTCTGGGATTCTATGACTCTAGCAGCCAGTCTGCCCTGAGAGCTGAAGGGAGGTCCCAGGGGCACGTAACCAGCCCAAAGGCCTGTTGTCCTCCCCAGCTGTGGAACGTGCCCAGCTCTGCCTGGCCTCTACCATGCTTCCACCCAAAGTGTGGTGTCTTTGCTGCAGATTTTTTGGGGGGGCTTTGTACTGGACACAGGTGTCTTTGGGAGCAGCCTTGGGGCTGGAATGGGAGGACCAGTAGCACCACAGTCACACAGGATCCCAGAATTGCCTCGACTGGAAA
>NW_010319444.1:7968-17047 GCF_000700745.2 Antrostomus carolinensis | reverse complement strand
AGGAGGAGGAGGGGGCGGGAAGAGCCCTTTCCAGCAAATAAGTGGTCGCTGTCTCTACGGCTGGGGACGGCGAAAACAGTTTTTAAAGGATCTCTATACAGCGATGTCTTTATATGTTTAAATAAAGCCATTGTTTGGGTAGCGGATCGAACGCAGGCGGGGTTCCGTTATCCCTGGTAGCCCTTTCTCCCCGAGGAAAGAGGAAAGGGGAGACGCTTGCCAACAAACTAAGAGTGTGCTTCTCCTTCCTACACACCTCAACATGCTAGAGCACAGCCGAGATGCACAAAATGTCAGGCATGGTCAGAGGGAAGAAAGAAAAAGGGGTCAAAAGAGAAGCGCGAACCCCGGTTGCAAATGCTGTGGCTGGAAGGGGCGGAGGAGCGCAGCGAGCGGGGAGAGGTGCCCCGTCCCCCGGTTCTAGATGGGTAACCCCAACAGAAATGTGCTGCGAGGATCAGTCGGGGATGACAGCTGAGAGTTTGTGATCTGAAAATAACCATCCTTAGAAGAAAGAAACCAGCAGTGGGAAATTCCCCATCTGTTTTGTTTACTCTACATATGCTTAGCGTGGATGTAATGGTGGTTTATTTTCATGGTGAAGAGATTTTATACAGGAGTGATTTAATTTTTTTTATTATTATTAAATTCATCTATCTTGTTTAAAAGCCATTTCCATATTAACTTCAGTTCCACAAGCAGATCCTGGGTTTTTGTTTGTTTTAAAATGTGAGCCAGTTGTTTCAGAGCAGCTATTTGAAAAATGTAGAACTAACTGATGTCAAATGAAAAAGAGAAAAGAGAGATTGTATTAAATGCGTCACCTCTCATCATGATGTCTCTTAGTACATGATGAGCATTTTGTGACACTGGGCAGGAAAGGATTTTCTGGTTTCAGGTTTTGCTTTTACCCAGTTATTGAAGATGTTGATACATAGAAAAGGAGGAATGGGGACAGAGAGCAGGAATATATTAAAGGTTCCATTTTTTTCAGTCATTCCTCTCTGTCATTTTCCTTCTTGTACCTTGCCTAGATGCTGTCATGTCAAGCTGAGGGGGAAAAAAGTCACAAGGAGTTTAAAGCTATGTAGTTTCCCAGTTCAAGGTGGGAAGTGTCAGGTTTGTCCTCTGGCACATAAAAGAAACAGCCCTGACCCACATAAACTTGCCTGTCTTCTGGCTAGGTGTCTTTTTCTTTTATGTGACCTCTGTGCCAAGATTGAGAGTTTATAGACAAAATGTGTATTTGAGCTATCTCCAGCCAGAAACCTCAGCAGTGCAAGAAATGTTCTGAGGCACCACTGATTTTACAGCTACCTTATGCTACTACATCGCAAGAAAAAAATATGGGTGAAATGCTGTTATCTTCTAGTCTCTGTTCTCTGCTCTACCATCTGTCAGCAGCAGGAGTGGATGTATGCTAAAGATTTCTTGCAGACCTATAATCCTAAAGGTAAATTGGGAAGGCATGGAAGCTTTTTTCCTGGGCTTTTGCTTTCTTTCTTTACCTGTCCTGTGTATAAGGTGCCAGTGATCATAATGTGTATAATGGTAGCATCAGGTCTGAGACATCTGGACAAAACTGGACATATCAGTCAGGAAGTGGTGGAAGTGCAAAGGTATGAACACCAAACCTGATCAGCTCCCCTTTATAGCTGTTCTTTAGGCGGGGCTTACAAACAGAGTTCTAATCCACTGAATTTTACATTTCCATTTTGACCATTACTCTGTAAAATCCTAGCATTGTTTGCACTTGACTACAGAGGCAAATGGCAAGAAAGAAACCATCTCTGAAGTACAACCACTGTCTTTCAAATGGAATTTTACTTCTCTCCACAAACCTGATCTGGCCTCAGAACATATTTCCATAACAGATTACATTTGAAACAAAGATGAAGAAGTGATCTGGTCTTCTCTGTACTGTGGTGTGACTTGTACATAATTCAGGATCTTTTTCCACCTGCTTTAGAAGTTTGTCTGAAATGTTTATACTCAGGAGAGCTATGGCTTTGAGAGAAGGGAGAGCTACATGGTCTGGTATCCCCATTTGCCTATCCTACTGGTCCCAGAAAGATGCTCTTATTTCTAAGGGAATGTAGAGTTTGAATGCCGAAACCTTCATCCCCATGGCACCAGAGACTGGTAGTGGAACTAGCACCTACTGGTACGATACTAAATGCCCTGATGCGTTTAGGTTGCAGAGCACAGATTTTCCTCCTTATGACAAATATTTATCCATATAACTGTTACTGATGATGGAGGTGAACAGTCAAAACACCGCTGTCATCCTTAGTGCTCCAGAGGCCAGAACAGAGACTGACCTAAGCACTGAAAAATGCCACTGAGCTTGAGCAGACTTTGGACACCCTTACTGTGAGGAACAGATCACACTGAGTTGATCCCACTAATTTTAATGGAGCTATTCATAAAGCACTCTGGTCTGAGCCTGATAGAATCGGGTCTTTCCTGTGTTTTGTAATCAAGCCATTTTTATAATGGAGATGATGCCTGTGATTTTTCCTCTTTTTATGTTCAAATGAGTCTTTAATCTGTTAGAGCTGTAACGGTGTATGGATAACCTAGAAACCCTATTCTGGCAGGCATGGCTTTGATCTTTATTTTAATATTTCAGTAGCACTAGTATCATCCCCTTAAACTATTTACCCTCTGTGAGAACTTATTAGCATGTTTTATATCCCCCAACAGGAAAAAAGCTAATGAAGTTTATTTATAAATATATATAATAAAAGATAGGACAGGTTGCAGTACAACCTCTCGGTAAGGAAAGAGATTTGATTCATCTTTTTGCCTCTCTTCTTTTATTGCTTATGCCTTCTCCTCGTGTTTGTTGTTCCTTTTTTATTGTTTTCCTATTTCTTTTCTTGTGCTTTTTATATTTTATATTACCTTCACACATTAACCCCTTTCCATTTAGTTTTCCCTCTTTTTTTTTTCCCCCTCATATTTTTTTTCCTTCAATAGCTGTCCACCAAGGTCACTTCAGTTTCTTCACTTTTCTTCTTTTACCACTGCTCTTTCCCCATGGGGAACTTTTTTATTCCAGTATTTCAGCGTTGCTCCTGCTAACGGGCACCACTCCAAGCACACATCCTATGGTTTAAAGGGTAACAGAGAAAAAAAGGGATCTTATCTCCACAAGTGCTTATTCCATTACAAAAAGGAAGACAGAGAGTTCACAAGAGCAGAGAAGACAAAATACACCTGGGCTAATGCCAGCAGCTTCTGTGGCAGTGTAAGGTGAAGAGTCTCGCTGCCTCGTTATAAATGCGTGGTGCTCAGTTATCAGCGGAGGAAGCCCTCAGCAACCACTGTGGACCACGCAGCTGTGGTGGCTGGTCATCTCTGAATTTTAGGCTGGGGTACTAACCAGTGGCTGAGTGTTTTGATACACACACATACATCACACCTTGGCATTGCTCTTTTGCATAACAAACAAGGCACCACACTGTAACCTCCCCTCTCTGCTTCTTCTTCATCATGTTCTTTACCCAGACTCTTCTTCCCAACATTACTAGCTGCAGCTGATACTGCATGTTCTGTTTGAGGGGTGATGTGGCAAAGAGGCTTCCACCATGGCTTAGAGGAGGAAAAGCTGGTGTAGACAGTCCGTGGGGCAGGGCAGCTTTGGAAATGGTGGCTATGTGCTTCTCCTTTCCCTTCTTTCCTTGGTTTTGTAGGTTTGCATTAGGTGCATTATGTAGGTGTAACTGCTTTGAAATCAGTTTGGTTACAGTGTTTGTTTCTTTTTTTGAGCGTGCAATCAAGTAGCTATTATGTTATTTAGGGTTTTCAAATGTTTGCACATTGATCTGTTCATGAAAGGAACGAAGGCAGAGCTTGGCAGGAGCCCAGAAGAGTGCCACAGAAGCATGGCTGCTGATAAAAAGCTTATCTGTTGGCTAGCAGAAGACTGTATCTGTAATAGAAATGCAGCTACACACTTAATTTTCTCTGTCAGAGAAGTAAATCTGCCATAAAAAAATATAATTCACGGTAGAGGACAATTCTATACAATAGAATTTTATTCAGGCTGCCTGCTAGGTATATGCTTGTTATGATAGTTTAATGGCAAAAAATGATGTTTGATCCTAAACATTGCTTGACAAATACTCACACTTCTAAATCTATTTCAGCAATCTATGAATGAAATTTGATACAGAGGAAATACTGCTTTAAAGATAAATGCCAACAAAAAGGGGTAGGTTGACAGGGACAAATTTCAGTAGCAGGTCAGTTTCAACACTTCTTAACAAATTTATATTGAAAAGAAAGCACAAAGAAAGCACAAAAGGCAGTAACCTACAATCAGGACTCCTGAAAAGGAAGATCTCATGTTTCTGTGATGTTGTAAAAATACCTTGGCCTGCAAGCCTCTGGATTACTCTAAGGACATCTTGGCTTTTCTGCTGCATGAGGAGTCCTCTCTTTGTTGCTGCTCCTGCAGGGGAGTGAGATCCTTTCCGTGGCTGCTACACTTCAACCTGCAGGCAGCATGCTCAGAAGGGTGTTTGCTCTTTTGAGAGGCAAGAGGACAAGAGCGCTGGACCCTGAGCAGCTGTGTGTAAAGGAGAGCAGGAAATTGTGCTCTGCTTTGGACCCATTTCAGAACACCATTGACAATGGTTCCATGGTCAGCATCTTCACAATATTATTATTATAAAGAGCTCTTATTGCCTTTGCTACCCTTTTTTTTTTTTTTTTTTTTTCAAAATAAGTTTGTAAACTTCTCACAGAGCTGATTTGTTTCAGTGGTATTATGGCAGAGATTGGGTCATGGCTCCTCATTTTGTTCCCCATGCCCATGTGAGGAGGGGATCATAGGAAGCTGTCCAGAGCATGGACTTGCAGTCTGTCTCAACCCTCTGCACGTGGTTCCCTGCTCTCCCCAGCTGTCCTCATGGTCATCCCACTCATTCCTATGAGGAAAGAACCTTATTTTGCTTTTTAAGATACTAGCCAAGGATTTTATAAAATCCAAACCTGTCCCAGTATTCTTTTATCAGGAAGACTAGAAGGAGGTAGGAAGAAGTAATGGCATCCTAAGCATTGCACGGAGGGAGGGAAGAGAGAAGAGGGAAAAACACCCCCAAGAAAAACAAAGGAAGAGCAAATAATCTTAACATTGAAGTGCCAGCATTTCCTAAGAGCACAGGATGGGCTAAAAGAAAACAGACAGTTGGAAATAAGCTAGGCTGGGCTAGGTATTTGTATATACAGTTGTAAAGCAGAAGTAAATTGCCACCATGTGGCAGTCCCTTCACATGTACGTAAAGGGGGTTAGTGAATTTTTGTCCTTGAAAGGGCAAGCAGTATTCTGTGAACTGGGCTAGGGAGCTGATCCATTTTGACTCACTCAGAAAGGTCTTTTTATCTAGAAGGGAGGCCTAAGTAGCTTTTCTACAGCTTTACTATACCTAAGAAAAGATAGAAAGTGCTGTTGTTATTTAGCAAAACACAACTTGTGAGGAAATTTCTTCAAACCATAAAGGATCTATAAATACACTAAGAGATGGGCTTTGCTTTTCTATTATGCAAGTAGCTCAAGATCCGAACTTCCCATGGGGTCTCCAGAAACCATGCCCTGAACACATATTTGAAAGACCAGGAGACCTGTGAAACCTGCCTTGGCTGTAGCTGCTACTGGGACAAAATTTACATGGAGTTCCAGTGGTTTTGACCAAAGCCACCTTTATTTATTGCAATGTCATCCGAGAGCACTGAAAATCAGGAGGAGACATGGAAACTGCATGGAGAAACAAGGGGTAGGAGCCGAGAAGCAGGATCACTGGAGAGAATGTGGGAGATGATAATTGTGAGTGAAGCCTGGAATGACAAACTGCAGAAATGGGTGCTGCCTTGGGCTTCCCTTTCTCTTCTTAGCTTGGTTTCTGTTAGGTAAACAAGAACTCCTACATTATTGCATATCAGAGAATCAAGACAAGAGAGCCCTTTTATGAGCTTGGGGACTCATGTCCTGCCCGTTGGTGATTAGACGAGCACTGTAATCTGGCATAAATCTGTGTCCCTGCTGTAAAGGGAGGTCCTTTCTGCCACCACCCCTAGCTGCCCATTCTCATCACCTCTCCTGCACTCATGGTAGCTTTCACACAGCCACAAGGATTAATCCAGCCCAGAATGGTTCTTTTTCAGCATCAGCATTTTGATTCAGAGATGCCGGTGCCTGCACAAGGACAGGAGTGGGGAGCAGAGGCCCCTTGCAGCACCACTGAGAATTCATGCCAGATCCAAAGAGCAACGCCCGTGGCCTGAGACATCAGCATCAATCAAGTGGGGAGGCAAGTCCGCAAGATGCCAAGCCTTAAATACCTTTTTTCATCAACACACCATCTCACTTACTTGAGTTTTATATGCCTCTCTCTTTCAGCAGCTACCCAGTAGGAGGGAGGAAATGGAAGTCAGCCAAATCAGTTGCACTCGCACCAGCAATGTATTTTATTCCTTCATTTAGCATTACATTTTCTATTTGAAAAACAACTTGTTTCTGCCTTTGTCCTTTCTTTCCCTTTGCTATGTTTTCCTTTCATCTATAATAGTATCTTTTAATATTCTTAAATAAGTACAGAGATTTTGCTTCCCTCTTCCTTATGCTGCTTTCCCTCGCTACTCTTTACTTCATTCTTTCCCTGCTGCAGAGAAACTCCCTTGCTTCTTCACCCTCCTTTCCTGACTCCCATTGCAGCCTTTCTCCCTTCTCTCACCACCCATCTCACAGACGGACACCTCCACCTTCCAGTACTCCGCTTGTCCCCCATCTCCCACCGAGCCTCAGGTGCACCTTTGTCTCCCCCATGGACAAGAGAGAAGCGATCTGGAGAATATGATTCCTCCACAAAGAGGTGGGGTTTATCCCATCAGTCCTCTGTACTGGCTGTGGCATTAAACCCTCGTTCAAGAGAAGGAGTGTTTGCCTGCCTGTCCCTCCAGCATGGAAGCATCGCCCTTTTCCTGCCCTCACTGCAGGGGAAGGACCAGCCAGCTGTTGGGGTACAGTGCTGACCATGAGGTTTTCTTTTTCACATTGCTGTGATACAAGAGGCAGAGGATCATCCCTGGAGAGAACCCTTAATGTAAGAAATTTTATTTGTGTGTTGCCTAATGCCAGCTGCCAAACAGAAGCACAGCAGAGAGGTTTGCATGAAGAAAGCGGCATCACCAGACTCCTGTGCACCTCCAACAATCCAGAGCATCAAGGGATGTACAAAGCTGTCACCATTTAGTCTACTGGGAAGTACTAACCTGGAAGAAATACAAGGCCCTCTCTGGTCCAGAGTCAGAAGGTACAAAGACATCTATGAATCCTACAAAGCACACCAGACAGTCTGGTCCATCAGCTTCAAATTCTTATTTATGTTGATTTTTGCACCTTTATAACCACTGATTTCAATAGCATGAGCTGCTTTTCACTGTAGTGTGTACATAACGTGAAGTATGCACGGAATCAAGTATATTTGCAGACTAGTTCCTCTTTATGCTCCTGGTATCATCCTGTAGGAATGGCTAATCCACTTTCAGGCCTCCTATTAATTCCTCAAGCTTTATCATTTCCAGTACATACCATGTGGAAAAACAGAATTCCATAAATCCCACTTCTCAAAAAAACCCCTAACCATTACCAATCTGATTTCAGTTTTCTTCTTATAGTTGCTTTGATACTCACAAAGATAAATGAAACAGCAATATTTGTGAAATACCCAATCTACTGCATGCATATTTAAAAACGAATCTGTCAGCACATTACCCCAGCTGCAGAGAGATTAGTCAGAATCTCCCTCCTCAACTTTTCCCGCCTGAGTTTCTTGCTGGGCTCTTGCCTCTGAGTTGATTCCACATTTAATTTTATGTTTCTGTCAATAACAGAGAAGTAAAACAGCTGAAGGGAGCAGATAAGGGACTTAGCCCACTACAACCACCATCCAACTCCAAATTGGATTGACTGGCTGAGTGCCCCCCAAATCCTCTATGGATATGCAATTTAATAGAGATTAAAAACTCCACACACAAAGAAAAATATGCAGAGAATAATAAGGCCACTTTATGAAACCTAACAGTTTCAGCAATGTCTATATGATTATAGCCTTAATTCGAACACAGTGTAACATACGTGCCCTTATAAAGAGCCCCAGTTGATTATTTAATTTGTCCTTTTACTAAATGATTTCATTTTTAGCAAGCCATTGCACAAGGAAGAACATTAAAAAAGGCCATATCTCATCAGCCTAACAATGAACCTGGTCCACCTTGGCTTTGACATCAGCCAGCAATGGATACTGAGGGAAGACTACAAAATAGCAGTGTGACAAAACGGATGGGAAAAAAAATGCTAAGGAGAATTTGAGGAAGAGGAAAATAGGTTAAGGCAGGTGGAGGAACTAAAATAATTCCCTTGGTTTTGTAGACAGCTGTATATGCACCGTCTCAGTGCACGCGAGGCTTTACTCCCAGGGATGAGCGCACATGGATTTCTAGAGGGGCAGCTCCAAGTAGGAGCGGTGCTCACAGGGAGCCATGTTCTTGGCTGTGCATGAGTGCTCCCTCACCTGATGGCAGCGATGGAGATCAGCTCTCCTGCCTGCAGAGGAAAAGCAGCAGGGATTTGGCCAACTATTAATTTTGAGGGTTGGTTTTTTTTTTCTTTTTACCTTGAGATATCGCCCCCAAGATTCAACCAGTTTTAATTCAGGCAGAAATTGTGTGTCTTCAAAATATGTGTTGGCATCTTCTGTAATTGTTTAGTTAAAAAGAAGATTAAGATTGTAACAGTCGTAACAAACTCCTTTGTCCCAAACGATCTCTGCCCTAGTAGTATGCTGTGCTGTCCCCATCTCTCTCTCTCACTAGCCACCTTCTAAATTATTCCATTTGGCTTCACAACTTGCCTTCCCTTGACCTCCTAATAGGATGGTGACCCCCTTATCCCTTTCCAGGAGCCTGCAACCTAACCTTTCCAGAGAGCCAAACTTCCTTTTGCTTCTCATTTTCCTCCTGCTGTGCCACCTGTGTCATCAGTCCCTCTTTATGTCTGATCTTTTTTCATTAC
>NW_010319444.1:0-7935 GCF_000700745.2 Antrostomus carolinensis | reverse complement strand
CCCACCACAGTAGTTGCTGAGTAACAAAAAATAAGTGGAACATTACAACATTTGCAGCAGCTCATTTAGCAGCACCGCCAATGTTTTGCACAAGGAGAGCGCAGTGATTTCTATTTGCTCCTCATAATTGGAATGTCTCCAGCTGCTGGGCTGGGGTTTTGGGGTTTTTTTTTCTGGTTTGGTAAAACCAAGTCTCCGTTTGTGATCTGCAGACAGTGCAGGTCCCCAAGAAAGAGGCAGAAGGTGGGATTCGTTCCACCCTGAGAGCATGGCTCATCCTGCTGTGGGACAGTCGCCTGTGGCCATGGGGACCAGCTGCCCATGGTCCTGCCTGTGATGCTCCAGGCAGCTGGTGAGGCTAGACCTGACAGCCACCCTTTGGGTGGGTCAAGCTGTATGAGGGAAATGGTGTCCTCAGGGGCTTTGCCTGATAAAGTGACAGCAGCACCCGGCTTGGGGCTGGAGAGGTACTGCAGACACGAACGCTGGAGGAGATGGGGGCATCATTCTTTTGGCAAAATACCAGTTTGTAGAACAGCTCCTCACTCTGCTCCCTGCCCTGCCTGCTTCTGGGCATCAGGTTATTTCTGGCTTTGCCAACAGCCATTTCTGTTCATACGATGACTGTGGGTAGCGGTGCTAGCTCTGACATTCAGACTTAATTGACCCTCATCCCTCAAGGACACGGAGAAGAACAAAGAAACGCTACTCTATAAATACACTGAAATAGGCCACGCATGCTTTTCTGGAGAGCCCTTCATCTCTCCTGTCATCATCTTGCCTGGGGGTTCAATGAGACTGTAGGTTCTCAGTGGTGCCTGTCCCAGGCAGGCATCCAGGAGCAGCCCCATGGCTGTGCAGCCTTTCTCTGGCCCATGGAGCAGGTCTGGCCCTGACCCCATTGAGGGCACTGTTCTCCTCTATCACCTCTTGCATGCTGAAGGACATTCCCCTGGTCTTCCTTGTCTTCTCAGAAATTGTTACTAATCCCAGATGGCTCGCTTCATGGCTTATTGGGTAGGGCAATGTGTTCAACCATTTCTTCAGCAGAAGCCATAATTACCAATATTTCAATCTAAGGTGCAACTGCCACCAACAAACATCCCCTGCTCAGGCAAAAAACGGAACATTCTAAGCTAAAACTTGGGTGATGCACAAGATGTTCTGTATTATTACCCATGTGCAGTGACATCATCAGTGAAGTCATCATCTGAGACAACAGAGGTCTCAAAATAATAGTAGAATTTTTTTTTTCATGGAGGTTAACCTGTTCTATGTAAGTATATATACATAAGACATACCTGTTGATCAGCTCTGAGTACTTTCAACCTGCTTTTCTGTAGCTCCATCACAACCCAGCAAAGGTGGGTGGGAATCAGGAGTGAATGAGGTCTGCAGGAATTCTGGAAGAGGCTGCTGAGGTGACCCCAGTGAGATCAGAAAGGCATTCACCTCCCACTTGCTTCTTCCTCTTTAAAATTTCAAATATTTTTACTGAGTCATTTTTCAGTCCACTGCTAATAATTACCATGATAATCACAAGATCACTGCAAGTATTTACCAATATTTGCAACACCGTGTGTTTTTGTGATGTTCTAAGACACTCAGTTGAAGGGTGTTATACAGTAAGAAATTAAAACTATTTTTCCTGTGCATTATTCTTTTTATATTACATCTCTATTTAAAAAGTAAAGATGGTATGCCTTGAATCTGCAATATAAAAAATATAGCAAGAAAAACTATATACATACATATATATCCCCCCCCGCCCCGCTTCAGCCTGCACAGCTGTTAATAAATATGTATTTTACATTTGGCCAGTAAATGCTCTTCAAGGTTTCTTTCCAGATGCTCAGGGATGAGTTAAACGTCACTTTGATTATTTGATTACAGGGTGATGCATTCCCCATATCAAAAGCTAGCAAAAGGAAGTCCTTTGATAGCAAAAGAGACAGCCAGCGGTGATTCAAGCAAGCAAATATCCTGGGGAGGTGTTTGAAGCGAACTGCAGACCCTGAGCAAAGCACAGGTAGTGTAAGTAACACAAGGCTAGTAGGAAAAAATCCTTTTATTAGAGCAGCACACACTATTGGAGAAAATGGGCAACTTTTGATACAAAGGTCTTTCTTCAGGTCTATCATTCCATCTAATAAAAAGTGTTGTGTCTCCCTACCTACGTTGTTTCTCTTGTGTTCGCAGACCACCGCTGAGCCAATACTCCTGCTGCTACAGCAGAGGCAAGTCTTGCTGACAGACATGATTGATGCCACACTGTCTTAACAGTTTAGGAGTAATCTCAGATCTTAATTATCCCAGTACAGACATGCAGCTCTGAAGGAGAATTTATTTGAATTATTGGAAGAGAGTTCTGTCAAAGGAAGAAGAAATAAGCAATTGAAAGACATGTTTGTCAAAGCCCAAGACTTCTATTAAAACAATGTCAAAAAACTATTTTCCAACATGATGATGGTTACCATAGAGGGAAGCTGTCCAAAGTCTCTGTCTCTCACAATCACTCTTTGGCTGTGTGCAACTTTATTCCATTGACTTCAGATATTTATTTATTCCTTAATCTGTAGCTACGCACGCCTCTGCCCTACCTGACTGTCTGGTTGCCTGCCAAATTGAGACAAAAAGAAGCTCTTCTGTCACTTTTTCCCAAGAGCTGCAAGACTGCCAAGAAGCAGATCTGAGAGCAAGCAGAGAGCTCAGAAGAGCCCTCTCCAGCTCACATTTGCAAGGGGTTCACTGCTTCTCGGCTTTTCCTTATGTCTCAGCAGCAGCTTCCTCCACCCTGAGGACTTGTGGTCTCCGCAAGGAAGGAGGCTGAGCTGAGGACAAGAACCTGAGCCATGTGTGGTACAGCAGAGAGAGAACAGTGGGACAGGGAGGGAGAAGGGAGAGGTGATTAACTGGGGTGAGAATTTCTGCAAAGGTGGCGTTTGACATAGAGTCTGGCAACAATTTGGAGAAGAAAGATCCTCAAGTTCGTGTTTGGGCTATGTAAGGACATTAAACAGATCCGGGGATGGGAATTGATTTATCCTGAACATCAGTTGGGTGCCTTGGAGAACTGTGGGATGGGACTGAACTGAGGGAAGGCAGGTGCAAGTCCTGGGAGGGGAGTGTGGCTCTTTTGTGAGAAGCTTGTTAGAAACTGCTTCTCCTCCACTGGGGTGTGTATGAGGTTTCTTCAGGGGAAGGAGCAAGACAAGGACAAGAGGGACAAAATGTTAAGCCAAGTCTTTATTTTTTGTGCTGGTAAAGTGAATCCTTTGAATCCTTTAGTGGAGAATTTTGATTGAAGGTAATGCTGACACATGCTCCAGTTGTAGATCTGCCAGTTTGTTTCCAAACTGTCTGTGATCAGAGGAACATTTTCAGCAGCCTGCTGTGCTGCCAAACAGGCAGGCAAGCAGGAGTGAGACAGGGTGGCCGACTAATTTCCAAATGTCAAGGTTTGCCTGTAACTCTCTCTCTCCCCCAGTTTTACAGTGGCAGGCTGCTCTGCTCTCATTTGAGATGGCAGCGCCTTGGGCAAGAGGACTGTTATTGCTCTTGGGACGCTGGTTGCCGATGCTGCACACTGCTCCTGAAGTCTCATCACACTGTAATCCCTGAGGAATGCATCTTCATCTGTTTCTTCAGGGGCTGTTTTTTCTCAGTCTATGTAATATTGTAAGAAGCTGTTGCAAAGTCCTGTGCAAATGTCACTTGCACTTTTCTTGTCAGTGAAGAGCTGAGCTCTTGTTACAGATCCTGGCTTGTACTGGCATGTACCTGTTTATTCCTCTTACAGACAGATACGGTACATTGTATAAAAGACTCTCCAGAGAGCATGTATATCATTTAAAAATAGCATGTTGCCAAATGCATTCCCTCTCAGAGACAGAAGAGACAGTATTTCCCGAAATAAGCACATCCCCTATCTATTCATCCTTCCATATTCCTTCAGACAAAAAGATGGGGAAGGAGATGAAAAGGAAACCTTTCCCTGAAAGCCACTCACAGTCCTTGCCTGAGTAGGACATGGCACAGCAGAGGTCTTTGCTGGGAATGTTGTGTAGCCATGGCACATTAGACCTAGGCATGTGGTTTGTAAATTTTTTTCTTAATGAAAGAGGTGACTTTTAACCAGTCAAAAAACAAATCTTAAGGTATATTCAGAAGAAAACAAGAAACCCTTGCAATTGTTGAGAAACGAGGTGTCAGAAATGTCCATTAGTTACTGCCCGTCAGATTGCTCACACTGCAAACACAGCTGTTTTGACAGCTGTGTTCTGCTGAGGCTGTAACCTCTCTGAAATCTCTCAGGGGTGATGCAAAATGGGGTAACCCCATCTGTAAGTCACATATATATGGGTAAACATAGAAAAGCCATGTGCAGAGGTGCAGAGAGATGTGAGTGGAAAAATAAGAGCTCTTCACTATGTACATTAACAGAAATTTTACAAGAAATGGGGGAATCAGATGCGCCTCTCCCCTGCATGCATTTCAATATAGTCGTTCTTATTTTTCTCTTTTTTTCCCTTTTGGCTTCTCCTTTCTGTCTTGCTGACCATTCTAATAACTGTTTTAAGGGTGCTATTTTTCTCAGCACTGTTTCCAGCAAACTTTTCTTTCCCCCGTTTGCTACATGTTTCTTTTTATTTCTTTCTTTATTGTCTCACTGGTTACACACCTCACCCTACTGCTGGGGTGATATCCCCCAAATGCACACTTCAAATTTGCTTATTTCTCCCTGTTATCTTTGCTCCAGCCAAAGCCCTAAAGATCTTTGAACTCAGGTCCTTATTCCCTGCAGAGGTCTTAGCCTCATAAGAGGCTCTTCTTCTCTCTTTACCTTTTTCTTATTTCAGTGCTGCTTTTTCAATGTCATTATCTCTCTTTTCCACCACCAACACAACCACCTCAAAGCTGTCCCTATGTTTCTTGTCTTCCAACCTCTCCTGAGACTCTCCTCATTGAATTTCCCTTAAGGATCCCTGCAAAGATCACAGGACCCATAGAAACCCCTGCCAAAGTGATGAAATATGCATCGGCTCTACCTGCGCTGACAGCGATAGCTCTTTCGAGTCTCCTGTGTCAGTCATGAACTCTGCTGTTCACGTGGTATCCTGCAAAGATGATAAACTAAGTGCGGACTCCTGCAGAGAAAATAAAAGCTGGAAGGGCTTGCCTGGTGCTTCACATTACACGGAAGCTTCAAAAAGGGAGGGATAAATATATTCAACCTTTGCAAGACAACAAAGTGCAGCAAAATGTTGCAGAATGACTCATTCAGAGGAGATTCATAAATGTGAAGGAAATACACAGTGCTGGGTAAGACGCAAGGATGATACAGAGCACAGTGATATAAAACTTAGGAAACTTTGTAGGGAATTAAGTCGATCAGGAGGAATTAGAGCCTGGAAATTCAAAGTTAACCCAACTGTTGCATATATAGGCAATCAGGACCAAGTTGTTGTAGAAAGGCTTAAATCTGTGTTGGCACCTTGTTGCCCCAGGCTCTCTAATAGTCAGTGTTTGTCCCTAGAATATAAAGTTATTTGACACCCTAAACCCTCTGTAGCTTTATCAGTTCTTTGGCCCATATTGCCATCATCCTAAACTAGGTCTAGCACAATTGAAGTTGCAGAGGACACACATAAGGGAATATCCTTGCACACAGGACTCTAGTCTTTTTGCAAATCATAAAAGCTTAAAGTAGTTAGCAATTTCCCAGCCACTGACATCAATAAATTATATGAGGAAAGCGGGTTGGAAATGAACTGAATCTTTGGATGAAGTACGAGAAGAAAAAGAGGGCAGGCGCTGCTGCTGTCTT
Organism: Antrostomus carolinensis; assembly: GCF_000700745.2. NCBI lineage: Eukaryota > Metazoa > Chordata > Aves > Caprimulgiformes > Caprimulgidae > Antrostomus > Antrostomus carolinensis. The sequence goes on along the minus strand of NW_010319444.1, from coordinate 2,108 downwards.
ATCAGAGCATGGACAGGAGAAGAGACATTCTTATAGCCCTTTGGGCCAGATCTTAGGTACAGCCATGGCTCACTCTGGGGCAAGGGTGCTAAACAGACTTGAGTTCTTCCTTCTTTTAGCACGAGGCAGCCTGAACAAGCAGCAGCCCCAGTTAGATCATGGATGAGTCCTGCTGACCTGGGACTTTAAACCCATGACACTATCACTGGCATTCATGTATGTGATTCATTTTGCATTAACAAATTCTGCAGGTGAAGATTTTCCCCAAAACCAAGTGGTTCAACTGTCTCAAAATGTAGCTTGTTTTCTCTAAAGGTCCATTGCAACAGTCAGCTTTAACTTAATTATTCCACCGTTTTTATATAACCATTTGCTTCTACACCAGAGAACAGATGATGCCAGCTAAACACAAATTTATGCCAGTATGACATAATGACTTCAGGGGGGTCAAATTAAGTGATGTGTATAGCCTTGCTTTGTAGTGTTCCCTTCCTTCTGCTTTTGATAAATTAACCAGTTGTGACCATGGGTTTTTAACAAACTGACAAGGTTTAATTTCTCCTTACAGCTGTGGGCTCCCTAACCGGTGAGCATAAAACAAGACTTACTAATACCACTCTATTTAGTAATCTTTTAACCTATGTTGCTCTTGTTAATCTTTCACTTGAGTGTTTAATTTTTTTAATGCATTATTTTATTTTTTTGGCTGAATACCACAGAAGTGAAGCAATGCATGATGATTGGGGAAAAATTACCATACAAGCAGTGTTCAAAAGTACGTAGTTGCACAGTTCTGTAAACTGGGAGGAGAGGAAGAGCCATAGGGGAATAATCCTTTGTTCAGGCTAGGCTGCCTCTGTCATGTGAGAGGACAAAATTAAGACAGCGAAGCATTGCCAGGCTGCCCTTCCACTGCCATCTGAGAAATGCCCAAGGGGAGTTGCGCTTTGCTAGCTCAAGTTATTTTTCCTTCCCATCTGCTCAAGTTGATTTAGAGAAGTGCATTATGCAACCTAACTGCTCTGCTGTAGTCCTGCTCTGTTGAGGTTCAGATGGATGTGGCAGAGCACTTGGCACTTCTAGGAGAAGTTTTGAGGAAAAGGAGTGGTTATATCAAACCAGGCTTTTCAGTCTGCAGTGGTAAACGTATTTTTACATGGCTATTGGTGGGGTGTGGGGGGAGAGAGGGGTGGAGAAAAAAGAAAGCAAAAAAAGAGAAAGGAAATAAAATGGAAAAGACCCAAGGAAAGCTGAAGATTAAAACTGAAAAAGGCTGAAGTACACAACTGTATCAGCAAGAAGGAGCAATAGCGTGAAAACCAATCAGGACAAAACTAAAGACACATTACCTGCACAGCTTGAGGGTTTGGCAGCGAAACAGTGATGTTATCTTACACCTACAATCCAGGGCACAGTCACCTGCAGTCCTTTGGACCATCTCATATCACTGCCAGTATGGGAAGTAACATCTGTAAATCACACCTGTTCAGTGCTTGCCCTTAGCTAAAAATAAAATAAAATAAAATTTTAAAAAAGTGGATATTGGTGAAATATGATAAAACATTCCTATTAATACTTAGTTTAGTTAAATCCTTCTTCAAATTCCCTGCATTTTCTGTGATAAAACTATCTGATGGTGTCCTTTACACAGGCTAGTATTACAAATAACACCATCTTTCTTGATCTTTGCTTATGTGACTATTACAATGAGCAGGACATGCGCAGGCCTTCGATACGGAGCTTATTTCAGTCCTAGCACCTAACCCAATTCCCTCTGCAGCCGAAGTCAGTGGACAGACCATCACTGACTTCCAGGAGATTTGGATCAGGCTTTGTGGGGCTTGTCTTAAGAATGCCAGAGGTCTCCACAATACATTCAGAAGCATCTTCCTATGAAAATCTTGGAAGATATCTTAAATTGTGTGCTTCTTGCAGTTTTAACTAGCTAGGGCTTTGCTGATATTTCATTAAATGAATGAGAATTATAAGTAATTCATTTTCAAAATCAAGTCTAGAGCAGAAGCACCCAAATATTTAAGTTCTGAAAGTATTAAAAAAATATATACTTATAAGTTATTACTTCACAGAATCACAGAATTGCCTAGATT
>NW_010319443.1:0-8265 GCF_000700745.2 Antrostomus carolinensis | reverse complement strand
CCTCTAGCCAGGGTCAACCCACCACACTCATCTATCTGGGACTCAGTAACATGATAGAAATTGTGTTACTTGAGGGAATGACTAGCAAAGGTAGAAAGAACAAATAGAACAGAAGGGAGGGAAAAAATTGGCTAAGGAGGGAACTGGTATAGTGGGATGCCTTGTTTATGAAAACAAAAGGGATTATGATATTATGCCAGTTGTACTAACAACTATTATTTGTATAAGTCATATTGTAAATATAATATTGTCTAAGAAAAGTAAAATATGAAAATAAGTGCAACAGTTTGACGCAATTATCAAAACCCCCAAATGCAGTCTTTGGGGCATATCAAATATTCCAAGGAACATTTTCCAAGTATTTCTACTATACCTAGGGAAGATAGATACACCTTACCAAACTGTTGTGCTGAAATCTCATCATCCAAGTTGAAGAAAGATTAATTAAAGGATAGAAGAAATCTAGCTTGGCTGATGCAGTGGAGAACGTGTCTCTTGCTAGAAAGGGCTTGGTCTGCTTAATCTTCAGTGAAGGCTGAAATAAAACATGATCGCTTTTTTTCCCTATAAGAATTTTAAGGGTCATTCAACTGGGCAATATGAGGAGAGAGAAATAAAAGAGACACGTTTGCATGAAAACAAATTATACTTATTGATAAAGAATAAATATATGGTAGAAGTGTTAGAATGTTTTAATTAAAAAGAAGTAGAAAGACTTAGAAACAATCGATTTTAAGATTAAAATTTCTATATTTCTGCACAGGCTTTTGTATCATGACAGGGAACAGTATTTGCTGACCTGAGAGGTTCTGTCCAGTTCAGTAACCTCATGGGTTTTCCAAGCTAATACAGTGCTTATTCTTTAACTGAAAGCTGTAAATTTATTTTTCTTACTGCAGATTAGAGCCATGATAGATCAGTTCCAATTGCTTATCAAGTTTGTATTGCATCACTGGTTTTATCAAGGTAAAAACTGAAGTATGAGCTTAACTCTGAATAAAGCCTAGAGTTCAAAGTGCATTGTACCTTAAATACAATGTCCACTGTGCCTTAGGAACAAAGTAGAATATTACCACTGACCTGTATAAACAGCATATTTTGACATTTACTCAAACCTTGCCTCCTGAAAAAAACTGTCGAGGGAGAAAAGTAACATGAAAACAGCTTAGTCTGAGAGGCTGAGTTTTGGTTTATCTTTTTCTGTCTCTATACAGACATCAAATCCAAATGATATCCTGGAGAAATCTAGTGATTGAAGCATTACATACCTCTAAAATCCATTACTCTGCTATCTTTTGTTATAATTGCAGCCATATAAATGAAATGTTAATTGAATGCAATATAACTGTATATTAAAATAATTGAGGATAAAGAATTGTATATTCTTAAACATTAAAATACCCTTAATTCTTCTTTATAAATTCCTACATTCTGAGAACTTCAGAAGATCATGGAAGATCCTCAAAAACTGCAAAAGAAAAATAAAGATGCGTAATTTTTTTGCAGTGCTTTCAATAGTATTTTGACAATTGGTAAACCCAAAACAGAAACTCCTACTCAGTTGTACAATGTAAGAGGGTTCTCCAGATTGAGAGGTGATGCTGCATAGAATGATTCTTTCTGAGAATTAAAACAAATACTCATAATCAGCAAATAATTTTTCAGAGAAATAACTCCTTTTAACTATAGCATTCTGATTTTACAATAAACTTTTTACTTTATTGGATTTGAGTTCAAAATATTTCTGTTTGTAGCTCCAAGAAAGCATATTGCTGAATACCTTGACTTCTTACAGCACTACAAATAAGAATAGGTACATTCTTTTTGCAAAGGAAGGGAAATGGTTTTCTTCCTTTTGTGCCATTCAAGGGGATATTTTCTTGCACTGGATCACATCTTACCCAGCTATGGGTGCTGTGGGAGGACCAGTCTGGACGATTTGCCTTGCTACCCTTCTCTATAGGTAACACAATCAACATTCTATAAGTGTGCTGGTCCTTTTTGTTTGAGATTTGGTGTCAGGGACTCAGAAAGGATTTACAATGCTGCTTTGGAAATACAAATTATGTAAATATGGTGGGAGGGCAGGGTAAGATGTGGAATAATGAAGGATAGGAAGAGAGTTAAATTGCTTTTTGTCTCCTATTATATTCACACCACAAAAAAAAAAAAAAAATTCTTTGACCAATACTCTAAAACTACTTACAAAAGGAAGAAATCTACTAAGTTGTCTTTATATACATCTCACGTCAACCTCATCTCACTGACATTCTGATAAAGTATCTTGTTCAGTCTCAATCCACAATGAATTCCTATGTTTCTATATGGTTAATAGCTCTCTTTGTTATTTTTTAACAGGAAAAATGAAAGGATGAGGACTCACAACTACAGGATTTTCTGCAGATTGCCATGCACATACAGAAATAAAGTATTTTTGCACAAGACATGTTAGTGCCATTTAAATATATCTCTTTTTATTCAAATAAACTTCCTGAGAAATAAAAAGTTTTGTAAAGACATTAGCTTGGTTTGGTGACCAGACTAGTGGGGACCCATTTTTGTTGCCTATATCCTTTTCTGTAACTAATTCTCTGGTTATAGTATGATGATAACCACAGCTCTCTATTTGCATAAGTGCTTCTGTAGCTGAATACACTGGGGATTTTGAGAATCTCTGTTATTTTCCTTATGAGGCCAGGTGAGAGCTAAGGAAAAATAAGTTCTTTATTTATGTTGTGTGAAATCGTTCTGAAGATTTCAATGAAAGAAAAGTCAAATATGTTGTAAGCTGTGTAAGTGCTTCACAGAAGATTAGGACATAGACTGTTTAGATCATATATACGAGTAAAGAGAATTTGTTGTGACTGTTTTGCATAGTGAGGTCTCTGCAATTCCTGTCTAGAAACAGGATTTTGTTTTTCAGAACCACTTACTGTTTCTGGCTATTTTGTAATCTTGTATGGATGTGTCTTTTGCTAAGGTGACCTAATTTGCATCCTTCCTATAAATTCAGTTGAACAGCATCACCTCAGAGGAGAATATGGAATGGCATTTTATCACCTCTAGAGTTGTGTATCGTCAGGTCAAGGTTGAAGTGTGCCAGAGGGAAAATGTGTTTGACTGCTGCTTGCACTTTGTTTTCTTTGTGACTACATAAAAGGACTTCAGTCTCCAGAGGTATAATTACAGCAACTTCCACAGACACTAAGTCTGTACACACAGATCTGGTATACTGAAGAAAAAGCTACAAAAAGAATCAGGCAAACCTTGGTATTTTGGTCTGATTTCTTGACCCTTGTAGAGGGACCTCCCATTCTCCAAGGTTGGGAAACAAATTCAGGTTCTGTATACCTTTTAGTTTTGTCAACCATAATTGGCATTTGGAAGGACAGGCAACACTGCAATTAGAAACCATTTGTCAATAAGTGCATTTACAACCAAAGCTTTAAACCGTACAGGTCAGTAGTTGATCTCTATCAAAAAGAATCAAACTTGAATTCACAGCCTGGAACTGAAATGTTAATCTTTCCCTTTTAAATTTCCTAGGACTACCCCACTCTGTGTAATATCATAAACTAATATAAAAGTTTTAAAAATGAACATCATAACATTTTAGTAAGGTAAGAGCTTTTTCTCAACTGTCTAAAATATGAAATGAGGAAAACTTGATTGAGAGATGACTTCCACATCTGAAGACTTACTAAATCAAAAAAAGAAGCACCAGTGTAGATTCACAGCATTCTCATAAATACACAAATTAAAAGAGAACACAGCTCATTAAAAAAAAACCCAACAAACATGCAGATGCCATTTTAAATGCTTTGAATGACATCCCAGACATTTAGCAACTTGAAGACAATGGGTAATCTACTGTGTGATAACAATGCTGAAATGCTATATTCTGTGCATTTCTGTACATTTCACCATGATAAAGCATTCAGAACAAAGACTTCCAGCTAAGAAAAAACAAAGCCTCTCAGTGGAGGGAAAGATACAGCCTTTTATGTATAGTATTATCTTTAACAGACAAACATTACAAAGGGTATGCCTTTGATACATGATCCATCATAGATTTTAAATAAATAATTTTCATTATTTAGGAGGTTTATTCTGCTGATAAAAAATATAATTATGTAAAGATTTTGCATAATTATTTACAACTATTCACTTTTGTACTGTTTTCTGTAATAGTTAAATATATATATATTTGTGGAAAAAAAATAGTTAACTGAAAACTGTCCCATTGATTAAAACATCATCAGCAAAACTAACAATAAAAATTAGAACTATTATAAACTTTTCAGAAGCTCAGTGACCTGCTTTTTCTATAGATGAGAGAGCTGTAACAGCTGTCTAGTGCTAAATTAATTGAAATTTATAAGAACTACATAAACTAAAATAGATCCTAAGAGTGTCATATTAAATATGATTTCTGGATCACTCAATTACAGTGTTCTGCCTTCATCAGCAGAGACTACCAGATATAAGAAATACTATAAACAATTACAGAAAAATGTGTTTAGAAAGACATTCTCTTTGTACCATATTTAATTAATCATTAGTTTATGCCCTGAGGTATGGAGGCTTGAATTCCTATTATTTTATCCTACTCAATATTCACAGCTGTGAATATTCTCAGTCTTCATATCAAATTGAATCTTTCTAGTATTTTACTGAGCTAATATTTATCTTTAGCCATCTGTCTTATATTGACTATTAACTTTCGACAGTGAGTACAAATGCTGAATTATGCACAGTGTAACAAAGGATTTCCATTTATTGCTTTTAGATATGGCTTTAGTTTAACTGAACATCACTTTTCCTTAAATTAAAAAAGAACATGGACAAAGCCAACCTTACTTTCACACCTTTATGAAGGCCCTTCTAGTTAATTTGCACCCACGTCTGTATGCAGTAGAATTTAACTTTTTTCCTATTGTAGAAAGTCCTCTTGGATTTTAACATTTTCCTATTTAAGCCTTTCCATCAGATAAACAATTTTACTATTTTTTTTCTTACCTTTTTCATGTCTGTCATATTTTTTCTGAAAACCTAATATTAGAACATAGTATTCTACAAGTACATATTCTCTGATTATTTGGTGGTGTTATAAAATTTAAAAGATTAGATGACATCCCAGTTTTTTATTTCCAATCTTTTTGTTATTATCACTGGTAGGGGCTGATTAATCCTTCAGTCTGAAAGAGGCAAGGCTGCTGTAGCTCCATTCCCCCAGGTTCAACCAGTAGTGAGGCTGAGCACTTATTCCCAATGGCAGACATGCATGCACGCAGTATGTAGTACAATTATACATGTGTACATGACTGGCCACACAGATCAACCCAGACAGAAAACACTCAGCACTCACACAAACATCAAACAAAACCACTAAAAGCCTCATCCTGGTCCCCTCCCTGGTTAATGGAATGAAGGTCTGTTAGCAGGAAATATAAATGTATGTATGTACAATGTATAGGTACAATATGCACAGTGACTACCTTGTAGCTGTGGATTCAGGTCCCTGAATCCTTGTTCTTCCCAGTTATCTCAGTCCCAGAAAGAAACACACACATACAAATGGGTCTCCCAGTTGACCCCCTAAATCACAGTGTCCCCAGCAGTTGGCTTGGACAAACCCTATTCCTGCTAGTACTGAGCTCCTGTTCACTCTTACTGAGTGACACACTCACCCTCCTGGCTCCTAGGTAATATCCCTACCCTCTGGATAACCCAACTTGGTATTTGTCAGTGATTACAATCTGGTGCATAGACCTTACCTGCTTCAGTTGCTGGCACCACAGATACACAGGGCTTACAATGCATAATCTCACTCCAGCTGCTGGCACTCAGACCTTCATACACACAAGCACCAGCAGAAAGAGCCCCTTCACTCAGGAAAACAGTTAGAAATGGAATTTAATGAGAAGAGAGGGCAGACTGCTGATCAAGTGCGGTGCATGGCCAGATGGGTGTATCAATGAGGACCCGTTTACATGTAACAAGGCTGTTTCATTCCTTTTCCCCCCTATATTCCAGTACTTCTTCATACCTCTATATTCATGTGCTTGTACAATCTCAAAAATTTCTAACTAGGATACTGGGGTTCTCCCGTGCCTTTGTGTCCCTGTGCTCTTCTAAGGCTTGTGAAAATGGGCTTTTGATGGGCTGACGTGTCTTGTAATGGGTTTGGAAGTAGACAGTACAGGGTGTTGTATGAGTTCCCTCACCCACTCCTTTGTATGTGCGGAGGTGAGCTTTATATTGCATAACCAACCAATCACTACTTAACTTTCATGAAGCTGTTAGCAATGATACTCAAGAGTCTTTCCTAAGTTCTTTCCATTATTTACAACATGGCAGCGAGCATAAATAAAGTAATTAATTTCTGAAAATCTGCCAGTCAGAAATGCAGTTACTAATGCATTTAGAGATGGAGTTAGCCACAGATTCAAAACAGCTGCTAGTAATCAAGACATCTGATAAGTCATCCACCAGATATATTTAATTCTGCAGTGTATATTTTAGGTCAGTTTGCTAAAACTTTAATTCATTTTAACATGTATTAGGCATCTATGTTCTAGTTCTCCTGCAACATATAGATAATTTATCCCCAGATATTTAAAAAGAAACAGTTTCAGTAAGTCTCTAAATAGGGTAACATTACCAAACAAGTTTTCCACATTCTGTCTTCTCCTAATATTGCAATAATTGCCTGATACAATTTCTTCTGACAATTTTATATTTGTTTCAGGTAAATTTTACATTTGTCATTTAATATTTGTTTGGGGATAAGTTGACCTTAATTCACAAAACTGCAACAGTCCAGATCACCTTTAACTGACAATCATTATAACCTTCTGGTAACAAAAATTATGTTGAGAAATTTGGAACATCTGTAAGTACATGAAAAAGGAAGTGGAATTTGTAAAAAAAACCCCAACATTTTGTTTGTTTATGTCCTAAGCACACATTGAAAGAAAGATCTTTGCTTGTTGCACTTGGTCTACTGCAGATATCAGACATCATACAGCAGTGAATGCGTAGCTCAGCTTTTTTTGGGTTGATGGTTAGTGCTGTCATAGCTGACTAGTTTTGTAAAACAATGGGATTGTCGCAGTCTAAATTTAATTTTCCATGACCTTGCGATGGAATAGCTGTAAGATTGTGAAAACAAATAGAAAAGCCTATTCATAAGCTGTGAAAGTTTATCTTTTGTGAAATGAGAGATTGTTTTCTGGGAAAAAAGGAAAGAAAAAAATTTTTCAGTGTTAGCCTGTATTGGGTCTGACTGGGCTGGAGTTGATTTTCCCTGTGGCAGCCCTCAGAGTGCTGTGTTTTGTATTGGTGGCTTGAGAGGTGTTGATAACAACCCAGTGTTTTGGTTACTGGTGAGCAGTGCTAGCACAGCACCAAGGCTGTCTCTCCAACATTTCCCCCCCAGTAGGCTGGAGGTGGCGAAGGTCTTGGGAAGGGACACAGCCAGGGCAGCTGACCCAAATGGACCAAAGGGATATTCCATACCATATGACATAAGCTCAGAAATAAAAGCAAGGGGAATGGAGGGGAAAGGGGAGGGCATTTGTTACTTCCCTTTGTCGTCTGGGAACCGCAACACGTATGCAAACCCTGCTTCCCGGGAAGTGGCCAAACATCGCCTGCTGATGGGAAGTAGAGAATAAATATTTTTGTTCTTTTGCTTCTGTGTGTGCAGCTTTGCTTTGCTTCTATTAAACTGCCTTTGTCTCAACCCACGAGTTTGTTTTTTTTTTTTATGTTCTATCTTATTTTCTCCCTCTGCCCAATTGAGGAGGGGGAGTGATAGTGTGGGCTTTGGTGGGCATCTGGCCTCTAGCAAGGGTCAACCCACCACATAGCCTAAAATGTGACTTTTCCTACATAATTTATTTTAAGCAGCTTCCTGTAATTCATCAGTTAATACATTATGTTCCAATTTTATTCTTGATCATGGCTTGTGGTCATTTTATAAAATCATCAGCCTGGGAGGATTCCACTTCAAGCTGCAGTTGTTGATTAAAAGATTGAAATATCACTATACATTTTTTTTTTTTTTTTTTAAATTACCAGTCCCTGGGCTTACACTTGCAACACAACACAGTGTCCAAAGTAGGCATTTTATTTCTCATTTCTATTTATTTATTTCTAGTCAATACCTCTTTTCTTGAGTACATGTAATTAGTAAAGTTGTAGTGACAACAATCTTTATGTTGGATGTTCTTTTGTGGTGGGTTGACCCTGGCTAGAGGC
>NW_010319442.1:0-2964 GCF_000700745.2 Antrostomus carolinensis | reverse complement strand
ATGTACCCACAGCACTGTAAAACTTTCTGCATTCAGAGAATGCAGGACAAGAGGAGTAAACCCCTTGCTGACACCTACATCAGAAAAAGCCTATTCCTTGACTGGCTTTGTCATTTCATAAATGAAACATGGTATAAGAATTACTGGTGCTAAAAATCCACTAAGAAAACTACCTTCTTTAGAATCAGTCAGTGACACTCTGTCCATTCACATGCACGCAAGTATCCCTCACTTACAGCACTTTTTTTATTATTATTTACAAGAAAACCCCAATAGCTTTCATAGAAGCAGCTTTCATCTACTTTCTCCTTTTACAGAAAGGTCAGTAATTGTACTATTTCTGTTCTATTCTCAGTACAGTCACTTCTGCTCTGAGCCTCTATGTCTCATCTGGTCTGTTTAGATTTCACACTCCTAAGTGCATGGTCTATACCTCACTTGATAGCAAATTTTAAGAGAGTAAGATGCTAATGTTCTCTAGGTAACTTGATAACTCGGTCTGTGCTTGCACTGAACCACAAATTCCGTATTAAAGATGTTCCAGCCAGACACCGCAAAGCCCAAATGAGTCAAGTATAACTAATACTATTACCTTGAGACAATTATGAAAATGGCACATAAAAAAAAAGGAGCATTCCATTAATAGCATCATCAAGAAAGAAAGGTATAGTAACCTGGAAAAAGAATGTAGTTTGAATATTCAATTCTGACACAGCAGCAAAATATCAGCAAAATAAGCAATGCACAACTAATTTGTTAGCCCATCAAAAGGTTGACTGATGACAAGCAGCAGTGTCAATTGCTTACACTGAATAACATGAAGAGTAAATCCTTGCAGCTAAAGATTCTTAGGTTTTTATTTTTTATAACTTTATATATATATATATAGCTATTAAAGTGACACTTCAGACATATAGTTGAATGCAATATTAAGTTTTTCTTCTCACTTTGCAGTATACCAGATAAATTATTCATAAAATAGTTGCTATATTGGTATCAGCTTTGCTCTTTTAGTTGTTTAAGAGCTGTGGTTGAACCTCAAGCACCCAGACAAGTTCCAGATAGGCAGGAAAAACACTGCTTCACTACTGTGGTTTGTCTTTGCGCCATCCATTTTTGGTGTAACTGTCACCCACTGGTAAGAGAGAACATTTTACAAGAAGAAGGAATATTGAAAACTATTTAACTACAATGAAGTTTACTTTAAGATTGAAAATATACCTTCAAACTCTAAGACTTCAAATAACTTCATTTTATTCTAGGGAATTTGTGCTTTCCTTTCCATACTCATCATTTAAGTATGTGGAAGTAAACCAGGTTAGTGTAACCCCTTTTAGTCCTCTGTCATTTACACTCTGTCCAAAAATCTTGAACAGCAGTGACATACGTGCTCTGAAACCTTGACCTGACATAATAGCTTGTGGAGGAATCTTTCTTCATATTAGTCACCTCGATCTATCCTTTAGCTTATCTGTCTCTAATTGGCTTATAAATGCCTTATTTGTAACACTAAGCTTAGTGTTCTACTTCTTTACCAGCCAGTTCCTGTATCTGGATGTCATTCCTCTCCAGGTAGAGCAAAGACCACTGTAGCCACTTTCAAATCCTTTCTTTAGCTCTACTTTATCTATTTAGACAAAAATTTGCATGTCCTTAAGAAATTAGAGGTTTTTTCAGCAAGTAACATCTTGTCAGTGGAAGAACACAGAGGACCATGTGTACGTGATGCTGCTAGTTCTTTATTGAACCTTGGCTAGAATCCTGATTTGATTTTCAGAATTTTTTAAAGAAACAGTTTTGCCTGCTTTGCTGGAAAGCTGAGCTTTTTTGAAATTATGTTATTGCTGGCTGGTGTGGGGCAGGTCATGAGGGTGGGAGCAAGAACTTCTGTAGTAAATGGATCAAACAAATTTCTGAGCCAGAAGGAATAAAAGCAACCCCTGAGCTCACATAATTAAGAGCCAAATAAAAAGCCTGACCATGATTTCCTGCAAGTTCAGCAGTTCCCTCAGATCCTTTCATTTAGAAAGAACAGATCAGCCTGCTTCTTTGGACACAGTAGGGAGAGAGAACATGGACATTGTTTACTTAATGGACTAGGCTCAGATACTCTAGTGATAAGGGCATAAAGTTAGATTGTTTGAGAGTCTGTCAGTCCTAATCCATCAGCCATGACAGAGCTATTGTTAAGAAAATAAATAATTACACACCGGTAAGGTGAAGTCATGACTTTAGCTTTTCTGTCCCTCCTTCCCAGAGCATTGGTCTTGATCTGCTTGCTTGTCCTGTACTGGATTGCAGGCACCTTGGGGCTGACACTTTAGGTTGGTCAGAATTACTTCCAGTGTTCCAGTGTGGTGGGTTGACCCTGGTTGAATGCCATATGCCCACCAAAGTCCACTCTATCACTCCCCTTTCTCAACAGGACAGGGGGGAGAAAAATGTAATGAAAGGCTTGTAAGTTGAGATAAGGACAGAGAGAGATCACTCACCAACTACTGGCACGGGCAAAACAGACTTGACTTGGGTGAAAAAAACCAAATTTTAATTTATTACCAATCAGACAAGAGGATAATGAGAAATAAAACCAAATCTTAAAGCACCTCCCTCCACTCCTCCCTGCTTCCCAGGCTTCACTTCTCTCCCAATTTCCATCGCTCCCCTCCAGCTTCACAGGGGGACAGGGAATGGGAGTTGGGGTCAGTTCATCACATGTTGTTTCTGCCGCTCCTTCCTCCGCAGGGGGAGGACTCCTTCCCCTGCACCGATGTGGGGTCCCTCTCATGGGAGACAGTCCTCCACGAACTTCTCCAACGTGAGTCCTTCCCATGAACTACAGTTCTCCATGAACTTCTTTAGCATGGGTCCTTTCCATGGGGTGCAGTCCTTCAGGGACACACTGCTCCAGCGCGTGTACCCCCGCGGGGTCACAGATCCTGCCAGCAAACCTGCTCTGGCGTGGGC
>NW_010319441.1:1436-2911 GCF_000700745.2 Antrostomus carolinensis | reverse complement strand
ATTACCTTAAAGCTTATTGCAAAGAAGAATGATGCCTTGTACAGTACCATTTATGGTTATAATAAAGAATGGGTCTCTGATAAGACAAGCTGTTCATTAAAATGCCATTGGCAATAACAGTAAGAAGTACATAACTAGATATTCCTGCCAGCCTTAAAGACGGTCTGTGCTCATGAACAACCCTTAGGATATCGTTTTCAACAACCTGCCAACTTTTTTGCCTCAGGAAAGTATAAGTGTCCTGTACACTAAATTTATGATGTTCAGAAATTTATCTCAGGAAAACCCCATACACAGAAATAAAAATGTAATTATTCTGGTGTGTATCTTTCAGCCTCCATAAATTTCATTAATACCCATAGTAATTTATGTAAAATTAGGAAAAACTGTGGGTTTAGTTTTTTTTTGGTCCTTCTTATTCTATCAGCAAAACTTAACTCTACATTTAAGATCTCCATGTTGTATACTAATTTTATCTAACTGAATGCCATGAATAACATCCAATTATTCCATCATAGCAATAAAATTAAATTAATTATCACACATGAAATTGATAATTCTTTGTTAGCAGTTGAGAATAAGTATGAAATTTAATTAAGAGAATGACCTGAAGACATGATAATGGAAAATAAATTCAGAAAAATGAAGTTCTAATGGAATTTTGTTATAATATGATTTTTGTAAAGGATATTTACTTGACTTATAGGTTTGTTAAATGTTAAAAATAGTTAATATTTTTAGGGAAATATCAATATAAACAACAAGAAAATGTTGCCATCCAAAAGGCATGGATATTTCATTGCACATAACAAAGGTTATTTTATGCAATAAATACTTACCTAGATAGATCGTATAAAAATACATTGAACAGAATTATATGGTATACATTAAGGCTTATATTGTAGATATGTTATATGATATTTTGACAAGAAATCTTGCTCTGCCACTGCTTTAAGTTGAATGGAGATGAGCCAGTGTTGATATGAAAACTGGAGAACAATGCTGGCAAGTTCCATAACAGCAGAAACAACTGCGACATAGATAAAAAAGTCTTTTGTGCTTGCCTCAACCTCTTGTACACTTCCTTTTTTGAGATTTGTCAGGAGCTCCTTCTTCATCCATGCAGGCCTCCTGCAACCTTTGCTTGATTTCCTGTATGTCTAGATCGACTGCTTTTGAGATAAAGAAGTGGTAACCCTTACAAAACCCACCAGCTCTGCTGGAAACTCTTCTTTTTCTCCAGGATGATGTTCCCTCAGTATTATTTCAAGAAGGTCCCTGAACAGGCTACTGTCTCTGGAAGTCCAGGGTTTGGACATCAATATTGGCCTTACTCCCTCCTCTCACAAGTGTCAATTCCACAGCTCGCAGTTACTGCATTCAAGGCTGCCTCCCAACCTTCACATCCTCAACCAGTTCTTCCTTAGTTTTAAGTGCGACGTCCAATGGAGTGCTTTCCTTAAGCAGCTCCTTGA
>NW_010319441.1:0-1372 GCF_000700745.2 Antrostomus carolinensis | reverse complement strand
AAACGATTGATCTTAGAGATGAGTTGTTTTCTTTTCATTTGAACTAGACAAAGCTCAGCACAACTAATACACTTTTACAGCAAGTTGTGAGGCATAAAACTCCATAGATATACCAAGACCTCTCAATATTCTCAGTGAATGTTTCTTATTAACTTAATGGTAACAAACAGAACCCAGAAGCTGCCTATGTGAACTTACTAAATAGTTGAAAAGGAAAAAAACACAGACAATTTATTTCTTAGTCACAATGCCAAGTTCATCCAGCTAGTTGTACAGGAATAATCCTGGGAAGGAATGGTTGGAAAAACAATGTTATGTGTAACAAAGTTCATGTGGGCCCAAATTCAAGTCTAGTCATTCATTAAAGCTGGTTGATTTTCTGTTTTCTTATTGTAGCATGTGTGAATTGAACCATACAATATGTAGTAGCAACTCTCAAATACACATATTTCAAGAGAAACAAACAGTTTATTGAGTTGACTGTTTTAAGTACAATTAAGTGCTGTTTAGCTCAGTAGTTTATCACAGAAGATGAATATTCTGTTTAGCCCAGCTTTATCTACAAATCCATTAACTGGTTTATATTATTATTGACCTATGTAATGTATACAAAAACTTATTTGAATGATTCCATTTCTTTATTAGTGCCTTTTTATAGTCTTGGGCCATCTATTTCCAGTAAAAAGGCCTTTTCATTTTAAGGAGTCAAATCATGACCTAAAACAAGTTTATCACTAACAGCATTGTATTTTCTTTTGAAAGACAATAATTTAACCAAAACCAAGCCTTTCCTCCAATATATTTAATCTGTTTATACTAAGTGTCTTTCCAGTGTAAACTTTCTCAGTTTATTCACACAGGAAAATGTATATTTAGTGAAAGGTCTTGTACTTTAAGCAGGAGAACATTAGGCTTGTGCTGCTCCTATGGGCATGCATTTCACAGTCTTAAAATTGCCCCTGTAGAGGTTCTGTTTTATGCATAGATTAGCTTTACATATATTGTAAGGAAGTTCCATCTTGGTCAAGAAACAAAGCTATCAGTTTCAGATAAGGTGTTCAGTTAAACTTTTTTTATCTATGTTAAACTATATGGACTCCTATAGTCTAATGCATAGCTGCATATAAAACTACTTTCTGCCAGATTATAATACAACCACAAAAATCCTCGATGACCATAAAAGGCCATATATACACTTCTAAAGTTTATGTTTCGATTTTTTCCTATTGTTTTGCATTCTTATAAAATTCCACTAAGGTAGTTATTAATTCCTTTGACTCCATTACAGGTGTCCTAGTTTGTGCAACAAAATTTATATAATTTATATAATCTCTGTGAGAGACTGCACTATAGACTTGTCTCAAAGATTGTT
>NW_010319440.1:44991-60207 GCF_000700745.2 Antrostomus carolinensis | reverse complement strand
GCCTTGGGCGTTGGTTGGGGGCGGCTGAGGGACGGCTGGCCGCGGGGGGCTGCCGGGAGGTCCCGGCGCCTGCGAGCGCCCGGCGCTTCCTGCCCAGGCCGGTGCGGGTTGTCCATTCACTCGGGGCTGGTGTGGGCTCGGCCGCTGGCACCGCTGGCTCCCCTTTCCGTAAGTCTGCTGACAGCTAGGAAGGGAACCCCAGAACCCGCTTTCTGCTGTCAAATAAACTTCTGGTGACTGAGGAGTCTGTGGGTGTCGTTTTTTCTAGTCTGAAAGTTGAAGAAGCCACGAGGGAGCAATTAAATCCCCCTGCGCTTCATTCCAGCCCCGCTTCATCTGTAGGCTTTATGTTGGCACAGACGCTTTGCCCAGAGTGTTTTTCATAACCAGATATATCCAGCACAAACACCTGGCCCCCAATGGTGGGGGATTCCACTCAGGTACACTTACACTGGGGTGTACACACTGTGTGTGTTCGTTTGGGTTGTCACTGCTGGCACAGCTGGTGCCAGCCGGGCGGGAATTCGCCTTCCCCTTCGGTGTGGGGAGCCTGGGGAAGCCCCCTCAGCCCGAGCCTAGGGGACTGGCACCCACATCGGGTGGCTCAGCCCCTGCCATGTGCCCACCCTGCTGCTGTGGCCCTGACACGTCCACCTTGCCCTGTGGGCCAGCGTGTGAGGCGTTCTGACCGTCTGCTCGCACCAGAGGCTGGCAGAGATAGCGCTGTTTACTCTCGGGCAACATGACTTTTGTTGTTGTTGTAGATAGGGAGACAGCCTCTTGCCGTTAGATTTGATAAAGACGATCCAGCTCTGTAAACACAAAGTGTTCCTTTCTCCTGGGTGTTGTTTCCTCCAAGGATGGCGTACTCTGTCCTCCTCTGCTTCCCTGACTGACCAAATACTGGCTTCTGTGGAGAAACTCTATCTCCCCCTTATCCCCAAACTGCTGCCGTCTGCTAGCAGGAAAATTGGGTCTCTGTGCCTTACGCTTGAATACAATTTGAACTTTCTGGCCTTGGTTTTGTTCTAGTGTCTGAGGGGTGTAGGGCAGGGACATAATGCGAGTTTCAGCCTCCTTTCAGCTGGCTGTTGAGTGAGCACATGTTTTACCCATATTGAGTCTATTAATTGCCAGCAACATTTAGAAGGCAGCTTTTTAATATTTAAAAATAAACTATTTGGCCTCAAAACCTGACTCAAGGAAACGGCTTCCTTTTCCTTCTCCTGGCCAGTTTGGTGTGGCTTACTGGTATTTCCTTTATTATCTGTTTTTAATTGAATTTCTCCAACGTGTTTCTGCTGAGGAGCAGCAGAAGCAGCCATGCCTTCCTGATGATCTCATTTGCTTTTGAAGGAAGATGGTGGAGAAAACTCACCTCCAGTGGGGGATGCCAACCGCACACTCCGCAGGGTGTATTTCATTCACAGGTGACTTCTGAGCCTGAGCAGGTTGGCAGCATCCTTTCTTAAAAGAGAAATTTCAGCATCGCTTGGTGATGTTTTTGAGGTGACTGCTTTCAGCAGGGGCCACCTGCCTGTTTTGCTGAGTTTGTCCATTATTTTTGCCTGTTCTTGTAGGCAGTTCCTCTTGGTGATGGAAGGACCCATTTCAGTTACTGCCCTTGGTACTTAGCGAGGAACCGCTGCTGGGGTAATGTACAGCGTGGCAGCCACACTTCCATCAGTGCGGCAGGGAGCAAACTGAGACATGGGACTCAGCTTTTAGTGTGAGCATTCCTTCCAGTCTGACAATGTGAAGGGAGGAAAGAGACTCTGTCTGCAAGCTCATGGAGCCACCTGTTGGGTGTGACAGGCTGTGGGGCTGCAGGTGGCTGAGGCCCTTTGTTGTCAGGGGAAACAGCTTATGACCCTTTGACGTTTTCCTCTGTGGGAAGTCTTAAAGCCTGAGGAAGCGACGTTCTGGACTTTCTTTGCCCAGAGGAGTAGGTCTCAAGTGCAGGCTGTCCAGACCACGGCTGTGAAACTGGAGGGGGCCAAAGGCTGAGCAGTGATGAGGAGGTGGGGTGGGGCCCACACCAGCAGTGGAGAGGGGTTGGTCCGTGATGGCTTGTGGTAGGACCTGGGCAGCGTCAGGAGCAAATTTCAGAGGTAGAAACTAAATCATTGTATGTGAGTGTGAAGCAGAGGTAAATTGGAAGCATACCTGAGTGGCATTCCTTGAATGAGTTGATAGACCGTACAGGAACTATTGTGGTCAATTTTTCCTGTGTGCTTGGGAATCATTCTGCCCTGGGGGGTTTCCTCCCTCCCTCCCTCCCTTCAGGCGTTTTCTGATGGTTTTCTCTGAGGGGACCAGCAGAGGTCAGAGTCATCTTCCCGGAGAAAGCACTGCCCTCTCCACCAGCTGCTCTCCACAGCAGCAAATGGAAATGCTGGCTGCTGATTTGCCACAACCAAAAATCATTCTTGCCTCCTCTGCCTCTAACAGCATGAAAAGCAAGCATGCCAGAAGGTTCTTTATACTTTTTGCTTTCACTGCCTGTCTTTTTTATCGTAGCATAAATACGAGCCTGCTGTCACCATCTCATCCAATGACCTTTAACCTGGTCTATGCAAGAGCTGTAATCCAGTTATATTAATTCTTTTTGTCTTTGTGCACAACTTCTGAGCCACACAGCCCAGAGGTGCATATAATGATACTGAAAAAGTTTTTTGTTGGTTAGTTATGTGGCTTTCTTTTTTTAATCACAGGTGGCAGCCATGTCATAAATAACCATAATGTGTGGCTGCCAACCTATAAGCAACTAAATGTAAATATTCTTTTGGCTAACTACTTTATAACACCCTGCAGTCTATTTTTATGGTGGCTATATTGGGACAGGAGGCTTAGGCTTAGGCTTATCAAGGCGGCCATCGTAAGCTCATACCATTGCTTTATGATAGGAGGATAAATAAGGTTCCTGGGTATATTTGTGATAGTCACTGTGGCAGGATTCAAAGTATTTACCATAGCAGGTAAACACCTTTGCTGCTGCTCTTGTTTTAGCAGTATGGCATGATGTAGTGCTTTGTAAGTGGGTGCCAGTGAGCAAGGTAAGGTTAAGACCTCAGGTCAAATTTATTGACATTTTAAGTCAAATTCTGTAGGTTGCTTAAGTCTTTGAGGAAGCCTTTGAATTTCTACCTCAGACCTCTGCTTTACACTATTACCCCTTATCTTTATGTTTCTTAATTTTTCTGGGTGAACTGACTTACTAGGCAGCCCTGACTTAAAAGAAACAGCAGCCACTGCTGTTCATGGGGAAGTCATTTTTACACTGGTTTCCTATGGAAATAGGGGGTGGGTGATCTCAGTGTTTGGCTCCTCCCTTCCTCTTCCTTTCCAGGAATATTTTTAACCCATAGTTTGGCTAAAAACGCCCCTGAGAGAAAAACTACCAGTCTTAATGGATTATTAAATGACTGCAGATTGTGTCTGAGTGTGTCACTGATGAGTACAGGAAGACTTGGTGGAGACCTGCAGATGAGCTCAACCTTACAGACTACTAGAGAGCCCAGGTGGGAGGGACACTGCCGGAGAAAGGACCTGTCTATGGGGAGAGCACTACATGGAGATGTACATTCTTAATCTTACAATCAGTCTTGTGACACACATCCTTAGAAAAGCAGGATGTGTCAGCTCCAGTACTTGTGTGACCATTTGGTTTTTTACTTTCTCCTCCTCTCAACCAGGCTATGTGGAAATGTGCAAAAATCTAAGTTTGCCTGATGTTACTATGACATGGCTCTGTCTTGGTGTATCTTGGGCTTTCAAGATGTACCAGACCTGTAATAAACTTATCATATCTGTTTAGGAGCTCCAAAATCTGCTCTAAATACCTTAGGAAACCATTGGGGTGCTGCCAGGGCCCATAGCAGGATACAGATTGTAAGCTAGGTGATCCCTAAGCTTATTTTCAGACCCTATAAAAGATATTGTTTCAGAGAATGCTGTGTTTCATCTCCATCTATAAAAGGAACTTTAAAAAATAAAAAAATAGCCCCTTTCCTGTCGGTCAGAGTGATGTCTTTGTTCTGAAATAAAGGAGGGAGGTTGCTGCAAGCTTTGCTCCTTGTCTGCTTGCAAAGCTTTGTTTTCTTTTCCTCACAACACTCTGTATGAAAGATCTGAGCAGCAGGTGTTTGGCTAAATAAACCTTCTATTATTGTATCTGTGTGTGTGTGTGTATATATATAGTCTATATGGAGGAGTCAGGGAGAGAAATACAACAGACTTAATTGCTTAGTGTTGTTTCCTGGTGACACGATTGAGTGTGGGCATAGGGGTGAGGAAACTGCTCCAGAAAAGAGCAATTTATTGTGCCTGATGAAATCAATAGGAGGGGGAGGAAAGAAAGCAAGAGATGACAGTGCTGCGGAGGGCAGAATTATTGCAGCAGCAGCTGAATAATACGAAGGTTTCATGCATATCAAGGAAGGTTAAAATATTGTTCTTGGGGTCCGTGGCGCAGCGTCACAGCAAGATGCGTGACTGTGAAAAGTTTGCTGTTGCATTTGCCTGCGGACACACCAGTTTGGTAAATAGCTTGGGAGACGTGTATTTCACTAGATGGCAAGGTTTTTCTCCCAGAGAAAGGTGGCAGTTGTTGCCTCTTTTGCAGGGAGAAAAGGTGGAGGATGAGGAAATGATTTGTTTGAGGTGATCTGAAAGCCAGGGAAAGGAAACTATATATTTCAAGTCCTCTCTTTTGCCGTCATTCTTAGGCAAAGGTGCTGCATAATCTGCCTGTTTCTGCCTGTTTAGCATGTTTCTGCACATGCTAAAACCCATCTCCAAATTGTTCAGGTGGGACTGCTCATGATGCCCGATCCTCTTTGGCTTTCTGGAGGGAAGAACATGAGGAAATAAGCTGAACAGCAGAATTAAATTGGAGGAAACAGTTTCTTTATTATTCTTCTGGAACTGATGGCCTGCTTGTGTGGGTAATTGCTCTCTGGAGGGAGAAGAGGTTCAAAACCAGATCTGCTTCATTGCTTTTGTATTGATGAGCACATCTCAAGACTGTAAGGCATCCCCTTGAATACAACAGGATAGGAGAATTGGACTTGCTTAGAAAATGGATCTCATCTTTCATTTGAAGATGGTGTACTGAAAAAGTACTAATTTGGATTAGTACTTTTGAGGATTTGGAAAGGGGGGTCCTTTTGCTCCTTAAAAACAAGTTTACCCTTACTTCAAGACACTCAGTTCAGTGATACCTCTTTATTTTAATTTCTTCAAAAGGATCTATTAATACTAATATCTTGGGAGAGACTTCTAGAAGCTGGCATCTGGCTGTTTGTTTTGAGGAGTGTGTGGGTGAACCCTGTGAGACTTTGATGTATGGAGGGCTGCACACAGACCTGATAGGAGGGAGCTGCAAAGTCACGACTTTATGCAAAGTCTGTGTGGGAGCTCTGTGCTGGGTGGTGTGAATGGGGGGATTCTTGGTCCCACTGGTGGATCTATGCAGGGAGATCAGGTTGTATTCTACAATGTGTTGTATCATACTGACTTTTTTTTTTTTTTTATTTAAGAGTTGCAATATTTAATATCTCTTTATTAATATAAATGCATCCAACTGATTTACATGTCGGCAATACAGGAGTCCAGAAGATTTAGTATAGTTATGCAGAACAGTGCTAAATGTCTTTTTATGTACTTTAAGAACTGTTACAGTCCAGCTGATCTGAAAACAGATGAAGCTGGTGGAGTTTTCCAATGCACTGCTTTGAGCTTTGGATCATACTTTGATGTTAGGAGATTTGGGAGATTAGCTGGCAAGCTCTTTCCATAGCAAAAGCATGTCAGAACAACTTGTTGCTAAGGGATCCAGGGTTATGCGGTCTGTGGCAAGACCAGCGTGGGGCAGAGTCTGCTGGTTGCAGGAATTGGTGTTTCAGCAGTTACAGCTTTGCCGTTCACCTGGGGAGGAAATTTAGTGTGTGTACCTTATGCATACAAGTGTCGTGGACACAGCCAAGGACTTTCAAGTTTGTAGCTGTGGAAGTGCCAGTGTAGCTGGTACTTCAAAGCTGCTCGTGAGGGATTTACATGCCAAATTGCTGTTCATTTTCAAAGAGCGTCAAGCGCACAGATCTCTTGGGCACCACTAGAAATCTTGGCCTGCAGGTATGCACCTGGGAGGTTGTCTGTTCCTGGGGCATGGTGTCTTGACGCAGACATATGACCGTACAGAGACACTGATGTGTAGGAGTTTTCTGCCTCTCCTATAACATCATCTTTGTGACCTTTGTCACCCTTGCTCCTGCTGGCAATGCAGGAGACTCTGTGTATGCCTTCCTAACCCTGGAGTCTTGCTCACTTTTCAGTGTTTTCGGCCTGTCTGTGTTCATATTCTGATGGGGCGAGGTTTTCACTGCAGCAGCAGGCTAAGGACCAGCCCTCAAACTCCTCACAGTTGTTTTAGGAGACCTGAAGGCCAACAAGAAAGAAGGAAGGGAAGGCTTGTTTCCCAGAGGCTTCTCTTTGTGCTGACCTCTGCTCATTACAGCAATCATGACTTCAGCAAACCTCCAGTTTCTTTGAACTAACAGGATCTGGGTATTTTGTTGTAGAAGCCAGAGACGTGAAAGACAACCACATGGCTCCAGAGAAAGATCTGACCTGTACCCGTGTCTGGACGTGACTGATGCACAGACTCTGGTCTGCTCAGCTGTCATGGTGTCCACTCAAAGATACCTTACTCTGCACAGCCCTCCAACTGAACTCTTTTGTGTGATAACTTTGGTAGTTGCTTATCCTCTCCTTCATACGTCCTCTGTCTGCTCTGTGAGATGTGCTATCTATACAAGTTGTCACTGAGGAACCTTTTTTTTTCCCCCTCAGGGATGCAGTTGTCAGAGTTGTTACCTGTAACTTGCAACAGATGTGCATCTGCAGCAGGTTTTCCTTGGCATGCGTATGGCATACACGGACTGGTCCTTGCTTTGCTGTGGTGTTCCTGCCTCTGGTCATTGTTGTAGGCTTCATTGGCACTTCTTCCCCTGGGTGGTGTGACATGTTGTGGTGAGGAGGAGGGAAGTGGAAGGGAAGGAGTGGCAGGGTGAGCAGTGGGAGAGTCTGGCTTTTCAGGGGACTCTTCTAGCCTGCCCTCAAGAGGGGTGCTGGAACCTGGGACCTCCACTGCAGGACAAGCCACTCAGTGATGGTGCACGCTGTCCCCAACATTGCAGGAGGGACTGCGTGTGGAGGATCTAAACCATCAGTTCTCACGTGGGTGACAGTGACCCCTGTTTATCTTTGGGGATGATCTGAGCATGGAGGGGAAGTGGAAACAGGAACCTCGGTGTTGCACAACTAGTAGGTCAGTGGCCAAGTGATCTCTGCAGGGTGAAGTGTATTCAGCCTGCTCAGGTACAGATTTCCTCATTTGGACTCTTTTGTTGGCCAAGTAGAAATCTGCAACCCAAAATTCTTAACTTCTGTTGTGTATGTCTAGTGTAGCTGGAAAAGTGTTACAGCTAACGTATGTGGGTTTAGGGGTTTGTAATTTGAATCCAGTTATGTCTTGCTGTGAAAACCAGATGTGGAGAGAACGTGCACACCTGGCAGCATCTACTGGCCTAGAGCAGTGGCTCTGTACTCTTCGGGCCCTTAAATTACTGTCACTTCCTCGTAGAGGAACATACATCCACACAATGAAGTTTCTAGTTATAAATCCTGTGCACGTGATTTGTTTCTGTGCACCCCCT
This sequence comes from Antrostomus carolinensis, assembly GCF_000700745.2. Taxonomy (NCBI): domain Eukaryota; kingdom Metazoa; phylum Chordata; class Aves; order Caprimulgiformes; family Caprimulgidae; genus Antrostomus; species Antrostomus carolinensis. The sequence goes on along the minus strand of NW_010319440.1, from coordinate 52,489 downwards.
GCAGACCCCCATCCAGAGCCCTTTGGCTGAGAGGGGAGGCCGTGGGATGGGATTCTGGTTTTGGTTTTGCTAGTGGTGAGCAACAGGATCTTTGGGAATTCTGTTTTTCCTCTCAGTGATTGTTTCTCCAAGTTAAAAAAGGCTTCTTTATAATCCCCAAGACTTGTCTGGTGATCAGATGTAAACTCTTATAAAATCTCTTTTCAATGTATGCTGCATTTTGGTTATAAAACAAGCAAGCTGTTCTGGCTCCTGGAATTCCACTTCCTTCTCTAGTACTTCTTTCATTGCGTGGTTGAACCACGATGAGATCCACTGAAAAAAGAGATAGTGTATTTTCTATTATAGCTGCCATATGCCCTTATTGCTACTTTTTAATTAGGGGAGATGTTTGCATACACAATTTATTTGGAGTAGGGAACAAGACTGTGAGAGCAGGATGAGGAAGAGAGCTATTCTGATGCCTCTGTAGCACGGTGTCTTTTTTACTATCTTTAAATAAAAAAAAAGTGTAATCCTCGGAAACTGACTTTCCAGTAGGTGTGTTTGGCAGTTGTATGCATGTGTGTTATTAAACAGACGCAGACACTTTTGACATTTTAAAATATAATAGCGTTGTTTGCTCTCTGGCTTGCTTGGACCAGCAGACGGATTTGGAGGCTTTGCAAAATTGACAGGATTTTCTTCAGAATTGGTAGAATAGGAGAAGGTACCAGGTCCCGCTGAGGAATAGGGTTATAAAATTGTCCCTTGGGATTACCATTTGCCTTCTTCCCTGTGTATGGCTCCCAGTATTGTTACAGTTAATTGGTTCCATTGGAAAAGTAGGCAGGCTGCAAGAATGCTAACACTATAGATATGTCTTAGACCTGTTCTGAATTTGGTCTAACAGGGATCTTGACTCTCTAATTAGGTAATTAAATAAGCATGTATAATGAAGCCCTATCACTGGGAAACTGGATTTTAATTGGGTGCAGGATGTCGTGCTCCAAATGGTCCTGCTCTGCCAGGTGACGATTGTCTGGGAGCAAACCAAATCTGCTGCCTCTGTAGCAGATCTGATGCTGTCTGCCACACAAACTGATAGGGTTTTTTTTTTTTTTTTCATGTGGAAGAGGAGAAACAGTCATGACTGACCTCATCTAATGTGGCAATAGTCCAGCTTCAACCTGGACCTTGGCAGGTCCTTCTGAGCAAAATTTCTGTGATTCTGTGGAATTGGGTTTTTTGATGCTCCCTCATCAAGGAGAGAAATGGATGGTAATGGGAAGGGAAGAGGGACTGGCCTTAGTATCCACTCTCTGCTGTGTGGTTGAAGGAGAAAGGTAGATATTTGTTTCCATTACATGTCCGGGATAGCTGGGTCCTTGTGAGTTTTCCCTCTGACTGCTCGCACAGATTCAGACTAATAGTTTCCTTCTTGACCACTTACAATGTGCTTAATTACACCGCTGTCTTGAAAATGCCCACTTTCACTGCAGCTCTGCAGCTCTAGCTGCATTAACACAGTGAGGGGCCATAGTTTAAATCAGCATCTTGGATCCTCGGTATCATTTAGCTTCATATAATTTAGTTTAAAAAACTACACTGGTGGCTGTTACTCTGCTGCCATCAGTAGTTAGAGCAATAAGAAGGTGAGGGAGCTATGCTTGACCGTGCCATGACTCTGACCTTTAAGGTGTTTGTTTGTTTTATACTGTCTTTCCAACTGTATATTTCTGATCCCTTAATTCCTGTCATTTACATCTTGACAAACAGATCACAGGTACAAACATTTGTCAAGCTAGTTCTGCACCTGGTAAGAAGCTCTTTAACCAATAGGGAACACATGTGGATTTTCTTCCTTGTGGACCAACTGGTAAAACAAATTGAAATTTTTAGTGAGTGACTTTTCTTCCCATGAATGGCATTATGTGCAGATGTCATACTGCCCAGAGTCTTGGTAGAAGGCATCTTCACTGGGTTCCTTCATTTGCTAAACAAATGTGCTGTTGATCTAGTGGTTGGTGAGAGGTTTCTCCAAGAAAGAAGCACAGTTACTTTGAAACTGTCTGAGCTGGGGAATTTTACTCTTTTACAGGAGATGGGCACTCTTGTTCCAGGGCAGCTGAGTAATTTGGTGTGTTGCGGCATAGCTGGCCAGGTGATTCTGTGGAGCTGTATTGAGAGTGTGAAAGATTTCATACCTATTACACTGTGAAAACAGAGTAACTAATCCCTGTGCAAGAAAAGAGGGGAAAAGATCCTCATGGCTGCCTGTGGCACTGCCCTTATGTCGTGTCATCTGCTTGTCTCATCGTCTATCCTGGGGTGTGTCCTGTTTAACATCTTCATCAGTGACCTTGAGGAGGTGATGGAGCGCATGCTCGCACAGTTTGCAGATGACACCAAACTGGGTGACCAGCTGATACACTTGAGGGCAGGGCTGCTGTTCAGGGAGACACAGACAGGCAGGAGGAATGGGCTGACAGGAACCTTCTGAAACTAGAACAGGTGAAAAGTCCTGCACTTAGGAAAGAAGAACCCCCTACAATGTTACAGGCTGGAGACTGCCTGCCTGAAGGCCAGCTCTGCTAAAAAGGCCCTGGGGTCCTTGATGGGCAGCGAGCTGACTGTGGGCCAGCAGTGTGCCATTGCTGTGAAGAACACCAACAATATCTTGGGCTGTATAAAGAGCAGCCCAGCCAGCAGATTGAGCAAAGTGATTATCCCCCTCCACTCAGCACTCCTTAGGTCCCAGCTGGTACACTGTGTCCACTTTTGGGCTTCTCAATACAGGAAAGACAAGCCTAAACTGGAGCATCTTCAGCAGTGGGCCACCAGGATGGTGGCTGGAGCACTTGCCCTGTGAGGAGAGCTGAGGGAGCTGAGACTGTTCAGCCTGTGGAAGAGACTGCTTCAAGGAGATCTTTAGTAAGCACTCTGCTGATACCTATGAGGAGATTATTGAGAAGATGGAGCCAGGTTCTTCACCACTGTGTAGGGCAGAGGAGAGAGGCAGTAGGTATAAACTGAAATGAATGAGGTTCAGTCTGGACAAAGGGAGAAACTTTTTCATGCTGGGGACTGTGAAGCAGTGAAACAGGGTGCCTAGAGAGTCTGTGCAGCCTCTGTTCTTGGAGGTTGTAAGATGTGACATGATAAAGCCCACAGCAACCTGGTCTGATCTCTGAGCTGACCCTGCTTTGAGGAGGAGGTTCAGCTAGAGGCCTCCTAAGGTCCTTTCCACCTGAATTATCCAGTGATCTTAAGCAGCTCCCTGGCAGTGTAGACCCTTCAAAGGCTGGAGTAAGGACATTTCTTTACAGTCAGTGGCCTGATGATTTATGAGCATGTGAATACAAGGGTATGCAGTGGAACTGTGCTGCTCATCAGGGTCCTTTTACTCATTTTGCACTGAGGTACCAGTAAGAGTACAATTTTTATTTTTTTTTTTCTATCTTTTTTGCCTGCCTAACCTTTTAGTGAGGAGGAAAGCATGGATTCCTCTGGGCTGCTGCTCTGGGTGGTTCTTTAGTGGGGGTGAATTGGAGAGGCTGTGTAGTTAGAAAGCTGTTTTGGGACTGACCAGTAGCTGAGCTTGAAAGTCTTTACGATGTCTAGCCCCGCTGAAACACCAGCTTGTCTAGCTCATAGGATCTGATATTATCAGTGTAAAGGCTTTAAAAGAGACCAGAGAAAGCTAGAACTGCAAATGCTGTAAAACTTTGGGGTGCTGACTAAGTAAACAAATAATAATGGCTGCAGGTCTTTTTGATACTTGGTGAAATGTGACATTTTCCTGTGTTTTGGACTTGTTTTGATTTGATTCTTGGGCTAGCTGTTGTTTCATGTTTGCATTTTGTTATCTCATGAAGGCTGTGTTTGGGAGAATGGACTGGAATGGCAGTCGGAGGCTTGAGCTCCACTCTTTCTATATAGTCTTCAGCAGCTCTGTTAGGACATGATGGTGTCTATTTCTTACTTAAACCTGGCAGAGTTAAACATCTGAATGCTTTTATGGCAGCCGCTTTCTTCACTGTACCTTCCTCTTGTGCACTGGCTTTTATCTGACCACGGGCTTTGAGTTCCGGACTTTCTTCTACTGAGAGGTCTGTAGTGCTTATTGCTGAAATGTTTGTTTTGGCAGGCTCCTCTGGTGCTCAAAGCAACAAGTAAAATAATTTTCCACATATGACTTGTCTGGAAACTATTGAGAAAATGTCTTTGTATTTTGCAGCATCTGCTTGTATAGTGAGGTATTTCCGTTCATCTTCAATACACTGCTTTACTGCCCTGGATGCAGGTAGGATGCAGGAAGGGTAGAGCTGGGTGTGAGCAACCTCAGTATGTGGTGCTCTGAAAACTGTGTGTTGAGTGTTTGGGTCAAAGCTTCTAGTCTGGAGCGCTGTCCCTCCATTGGTCTTGAACTGAAAACTAGTATTCAACTGAAAACTAGAAAACCCCCAACATATATGTTGCAAATATAGTTGCTATATATCAGTGTTTTTCAGGGTTTTCGTTGTAATTCTGGGTGACAATTGGGCAACTCCAGCGATTAGACAGATGCAGTTTTTGTGGTTTGCAGGATCATTTATCTCAGCTTATTCTTCCTGTAGAATAATGTTGCACAAGCAAAAAAGTTGCTTTTTTTGAACTGCAAGTCATAGCTGTAGCCTCCTTTCCCTTTGCATGAAGTTGGTTTGTTGAGCCTGTACTATCTGCTGGAGAAGACGGTGCCTTTCTGTTACTTCTGCTCACCTGCCATCGCTGCCTTCAGAAGTGAGTCTGTTACTCTGTCCTTCTCTTAACGTGTTCAGAAGAACAATCAACATCAAATGTTTTCATATGTGCGCAGTAGACTGCTTTTGGTGGTGGTTGTTAACCTTTTTGTGCCTTGGAAAGGGTAGCAAAGGATATGGGGAAAGCAATAAGCTGAAGCGGGTAAAACTGCTTGGGCAGTTAATTAACTGAGGGGGTTTCACTTGGATACCTACAAGTGAAGTCTCAAACCATGAGAAGGAAGTGGAAAGAAGTCCCTGGAAGGATGGAAACCAGCTCAGTTGTAAAACGCATTACCACAAGCTGCAGTAGTGATTTTTTTGATGCTGATTGTTCTGCTTGATAAGGTTTGCACAGTTAGATTTGTATGTGGGATCAGAGATAGGGCTTGTAGGAGGCAGTAAACTGAAGTGCTGTTTTCTCCTTGATTTCTTCATGATGGAGAAGGCAAGAATTGAATGAATGGACTAGGCTTCTCTATTCCAGAGTAAAGCTATTAGCTCTGCTTCTCACAGCTTCTGCTGTCTCTCCCTTGGTGATTTGCTTTGGCCAGACCCATCAAACATGGATTCCTTAAGTAGTGAGCTGATTCTGGTTTCTGGAGTTGCTTTTGGTTAAAGGAGTCTTGTTGGTCCTTGGCATCTTGTGGAAATCAACCTGCTTCATTGGGTTCTCAGGCTGAGTTCCTAGACTGTGACTGTACTGTTCCCTATGTGTTTGTGCCCCTCAGCTTTGGTTGTAGGAGTACACAGAAGTCTTGAAGAGTACCAAGCACTATGTAGTAGAATACAGTATTTCATGGAGAATTGATGGCATGAAATTTAAAATGCCTTGCAGGTTTTCTCCTGGGGGTGGATACAGGCCATAAGTCTCCTCCAGTCCTTTCCTTTTCTTATTGGACCTTTTCTTTCCCTTTTCTTAGCAGACTTTTTCTTTCCCTCTGTTCTCATTCAGGCAGATTTGACTCCACATCCTTCTTTCAGGTGGAAGTTGTCCTGGTGCTCATGTGGTATGCTTGGGAGAACATAATCCTCCACTTCACTCCTCCTTCCCATCGCTTTGTGGGAAGAAATGACCTTTTGTATGTTGTGATGGAACTCTAACTGGGGGAAGCTGAGAAAGTATGTTTTCCCCATTTTCAAGTAGAATTTGTATGCAGAGGGAGGAGTGTAGCTTTCCCAAGTTGCTTCTAGGGTCTTCTCAAGGTGCAGTTATTGCCTGTGATGTTTGAGGCATCAGCCTGGCTTTTCCCTGTCAAAAAAACTTCAGGATTGAAGCTGTCTGTTTACAAGTTGAGGACAAAACAAGTGCCAAAGGTGTGCCTAGTTTATGTTCTGGAGTGTAGAAGCTGAATAGTTTTGGTGTGTATGATGTTAGTGCTTAGGAGAACTGGGTAAGGGGTAGATGCTTTAGAGATTGTTTTATTTTTGCCTTAGAAATGAAATACACACATGAAGGCTTGGGATCCTCTTTACATAAAACATTTTCCCATTTATTAACAAGTCTGTGCAAAAGCTAGTGCAAGAGGCAGGAGATGGGGGAGAAAAATCTCATGACCATGAAATAAATGGATACGTGATGTTAAATTGCAGAGTCCTGCTCCCAGGCAGGTGCTGGTTCCAGAGCTCAGAGCACGCACAGGGTCTAAGCCACACCGAGCTGTAGCAGCCAGTGTGCATCCTGAGGATGCTGCAGCACGTTACAAGTAACGAACGCAGCTTGTTGACCTCTCCTTGCTCATCTGCCTGAAGGGAAGTGTTGTTCCGTTTCTGGCAGGGACGATAAGATGTCAACTGTTTGCTGGGAGCTGCTTAAAAATACACATACGGCACTCAGGCATGAAGAAATGTGATTAAAAAAACCACGCTGTTTTCAAAGCTGTGGGACTGCTGCTGAAAGGTCAGTGTAGGGAGACTGAAGCAGAGCTGACAAGGTCAGTGTGTCAGCTCAGTATCCTACTGGGTGGCTTTTTCCATACTTGAAAACCTTGCTTTTATGGGTGTAATTTTTAAAATACATTAAAACACCATTCTTGTCCACACTCTTATTTCCACAGGTGTTTGGTTTTGGGGGGTTTGTTTTTTTTTTTGGCCAGCAATAGTGTTTGTGTGTCTACACAGTGAAAATTAACTTTCTGTTTTTTCCCCTGGTTAGTTTTCAGGCATGCTGTGTCCCTGCTCTGTGCCATAATGTGACTTCTGCAACCATTAGTGCCAGCAAAAGGGAAGTGGTGAGTGGCAGCTAGGGATGGAGGCAAGGTCCAGAGTGCTCTTTTGCTGACAGCACAGATGCCTGCCTGATAAAGACAGCTACGTCACTTAAGCTTAAGAGAATAATAAAAGAAACAAGAAACAGAGACTTAGAGCAAAATGATGAATCCCAAGTTTGACTTTTAGTTTTAGCTCTGTAGCTCTCTGTCATCTTCTGTTGAAGTCTGCATCTCGCTTTTTTACCTTGCAGAACATATTTTGAAGGATTCCTATTTAAGTATTTACTAAGTGGGTGTTAGACCTGTTGCATGAGCTAAGCAGAAAGAGACTAAAACAGCCGGAGAGCCAGATGCTGAGATGAATTCTGGCGTGGTGCTTTGGTAGCTGTGAGGCTTGGATGGGATCAGTACAAGTGCTGGAAAGAAGACCTGGATGTTAAACACAATGGCTCTGTGTTGGTGCTGGAGGCTCATCTTGGCTTTTATCGCTGTCTATGCCCAGGCAGCTGCGGGTCAGCTCCAGCTTTG
>NW_010319440.1:32339-44957 GCF_000700745.2 Antrostomus carolinensis | reverse complement strand
GGGGGGGGGAATCGATGTGTTCAGTTACCCCAGCAGTGTGACAGGAGGGGTAGTCAGTCCTGCTTTGCTGGCTGTTGTGTTGTCCACGGCTGCCCAGCACCAGCAGTGGCTGGGTGAGGGCAGGATCCCCCTTCCTCCTCGGCAGCACCAGCACTGCGTTCGCAGGGCTCTGCAGGGAGCCGGAGCAGAAAACTGCTTCAGAGCACAGCGGCTTAATTTCATAGGATTCCTCTTTCTTGTTGAACTGAAGTCCACGTAACTGGCTAAAGATCTGTCTGGTTAGTAATTACAGAGTCTCATTTTGTTTGATTTGGTGTTCAGTTGCCAGTGGTGGTGGTGTTGAAAGCCACTCGTGGCCGCTGCAGTCTCTTCCGTGCTCTCTCCCAAGCTGCTGCCTCTCTGCCTGTTCCCATTCTGCTCAGTGCACTCTTCCTCTTTTCAGGAGGGCTGGTGCATGTGCAGGTCTTGGCCAGGATAGCTGTAGCTGTAGCAATCTCAATATTGGCTATCTCAACACAGGTGTCGTCTGCCAAAAAATGCAAGTTCTTTTTTCACTAAAATTTAAAATAAACCCAAACAACTCAATAGAAAGATAGGAATTTTAATTGGAGAAAAACTGAAAGCAGTATTTCACCCTCATAAACAAACCAAAACAAAATCCCAGCTTCTCATAAAAGTTTCTCACTGGCTCAAGTATTGGATATGCTGCTACCATGCTAGATACATATTTTACTGCTGGCAAAAATAAAGAGGAGGTCTTCGTTCTGGCCATCACAGAATAGATCGCTCGTCTGTGTCAGTATAACACGTCCATCACGTCAGCAAGCGTGTCCTGCTCTTTGCAACTGAACAAAAGTATTATTACAGCCCTTTCCTAAAAGTTGCCTTTAGCTTTTACTCTTTCCTTTTTTTCGGTCTTTCCATTTCTTTAAGTGACAGAGCCTGGCTATCGTGGGTGCCTTGTCTGCCCACTGAGAGATATAAGTAATTTCCTTTATTACCACAGTTCTTCTTTGAATGCAGTCCCTTGATACAGTGCCTTTATGTGGATTTGATCAAGTTTTTGCCTTTGATCTGCCTATGATTATTAATTCTCTATTGTAATTAATGGAGGCTTTGTCTTTCTCCTGCAATCTCTATCAAAAGATCTCAGAACCTTTTGTAAATGTTGAGTGATTAGTAATGCAGTAGCAGACTGGTGAGAGGGGGGGTGTGTGGTTTGTCTCTAGAAAAGAGACAAAGAGTCTCAGTGGATCAGCAGGTACTACCTTTGGGGCTGGTTTGAAATCTTTGGTACAACCGTTTTTCTTGGAAAATACCAGTTTTTGTGAAACTTTTTTTTTTTTTACGTGTTCCTGGAAGGCTTACAGTTTTGAAGACGACTGTTCATGAAAGAGTTTTAGATGTCAGGTGGAAATTCTGCTGGTGTTGGTCTGTGATAGACAAACAGAGGAGCAGGTTAAGAGATAGTCACTACAGGGTCTTTACCCACTGAGGACCTGTTGCCTTCTGGTCTGACACCTCACATGGAAGTGGGAGCTTCAGCAGATACTTGATCTTTCATGCAAGGGTTGTCTGCTTCCTCAGGGGCCATCATGGGACATCAAAGTCCCATGGCCAAGTGAGTGAGAGTCATGAGGGTGGTGTCACTGTCTGAATGGGGTAGAAACGATCTTGAATATGGACTTTCTGTTTTGCATGTGGTTATCAGAACTCTTAGGAGAGTTGCAAGCAGGTGAGTCATTTTCTGAAAAAGTGCAGCTGGTTGTAGTTTTGTCTCTAGGAAGAGCAAGGGAACTTGGGAAGCGGTAAGACGTGGTGGGCAGATAAAGAGCTTCCCGTGCAGTTCGCTTTGCATGGTCATTGCAGGTTTCCCCTCTGTGTGCTGCTCCGACCAAAGAGGATGACACAGTTACTTGGACAAATCATCTGTAGCAGAGCCAAGAGTAACAAACCAGTCTAATAGCTTCTAAAGCTAGGGTTTAATCATGAGATGAAAGTACATTGTGTAAAAGTTGTGGTCAGGCGGTGCTGCGGAGCCAGCTTGGCGCTGGTTGAATGCAAAGGAAAGCACCGTACCCAGAAACCCATGATCAGCGTCACGACAGCTGCTGCTTTCTGCGGGGTGGGATTCAGCTCTGCAGTCAGAAATAACTAGAGCTAAAATTAAGTAGCATTTACCATCTGGTTTTGTAAGAGGCAGAGGTTTGCGGTCAATTTTTTAATAACAAGGCAGTGAATATTAAAGAAAAGAGGTGAACTGTGCTGTTGTGGGTATGTTTTAAAATTACACTACAATTATTAAGAGTGAAGGTAGAAAGAATCAAATTGTTGACATCAGCTTGCTCTTTCTTGTAAATAGGAGAAAGCAAGGACTTTTCTTCTTTTTATAGTGCTCCTGCTGACTTTAAAGGCCATTTTCTGACTTCTGAGAAATGCTTGACAGCTCTGGAGGTGCTTCCAGCTTTTTGCAGCTAATTGCTCCTGTTCTGTGCAGTTTGTGTGTAATCCCGTGCACAGCGACAGCCTGCCTGGCTTACAGATGTAGGGCTGTATAGCGTGTGTCTATGTGATCTGCTCATTATGTTAATTTGTTTGAAAGGCCAGCACAGCTTCCAATGTGACTAAATCATGTTGACTGCTGACATTGCGAAGAGATTGTTAAAACATCGGAGGGCTGCCAGGAACCCTTGCTGCTTTCCTGGGGACTGGTAGAGAAGTGACCTTTTCCTCGTGAATTTAAATTTCTGGTTTAGGGAAATACTCAGGGTTTTTGCTGAATGTCTTGGCCACTTGCCCATCCCTTGTTACATTTGGATTTTGCTAGTGCTGGCTGAAGCAGTTTGGAGGACTAGTGCTGCCTGTTAATTGAGGATTGGCTCAGAGAGGATATCTCCAGCCAGAAGGGAAGGAGGCTATAGCAGACATCTGGTAGAAATTGTGGCTAATTCTGCCAGATACCTTTCCAAGGCATCATCTTTCTGTGCCTGTAGTTACACCTGACCTGCCCTGTGTAAGTTCATAGCTGAGTCATTTAGACCATCGGCAACTTTTATGTTAAGGCTGTAACCGTTTACTGGAGCCTGTGTTATGGGTCAAGGTAGAGGCAAACTCTTTTTGTGGGCAGGAGAGCGTTCCCTGGATGCTGGGGCTGCTTGTAGTTCTGCTGGCACATCTGAGAGAGACCTCTGCCCTGGCATGGTGTGATGTGCCTGTGGGAACAAACAAACCGGGCTGGGACAACAGGTACAGGAAAGGTTCTGCTGGGGACCAACCTGGACTTAAGTGATGCTACGCCAGCCTGTCCTCAATTTCCTACCCCTTCCTGTCTTCCCCTACTGCAGGTTTCTTCTGATTGATCTATGAAATGAAATGATCAGGCTTTAGAGAAAGATGTTTTACACAGATCTCATTTAGAGAGCAAAGAACTATGCCAATACAACAGGGGTAGATGTTTCCTGTGGGAAAGGGCAGGGGAAAAGAAGGAAACCTGTTAACGGGCAAGTGTGGAGAGCAGGCAAGAAACAGTAACACCTCACGTGGGACCTACCTCTTGCACAAGCACAGCTCTGCTCTACCAGTAAAACGCCCTCTTGTTTGATGTAAGGATCTGGTATAAATCTTACAGCAAAGCCACTGTTGCTGATACAAAGTTGAGGAGGTTGGCGTTTGCCAATCGATTATTATCCGTAAACTTTTACAGTACCTTTGGGTTTGTGAAAGCATGGGCTGAAACCTGTTCTTTGTTGTAAATTTGTGTTAAAACACCTATCGGGTTCTTCTCAGAAATGTACCTTTTCCTTCATCCCGACTATGACTTTTAACTGCCTCCACTTGCTTGTTTGTGGGTTCTCTGTTTTTTCCAGCGTTGCAGCTCGGTTTCTTTTTCCTGCTTCTGTTTCTTTGCTCAGCAGTGGTAAGTGAATACTGGGGGCAGTGAGTAGGGAAAAACTCCTCAGCCTTGGTTCAAACGCAGTGTGAAAAGGGTTCTGGAGTGCAGCGAGTGTTGGGAGTACCCTGGCAAGTATATGTTCCTGAATGCAATTGCTTCTCTGCATGCTGGCTGTTGCTCTGTGGACCCGTGTGTTCCTGGGGCAAGCTGTTGGAGTGGGCAACCCAACTGTGCTTTGGCCAGAGAGTGGAGATGGCTTTCTTAGGAAGCTCCTTGCAGAGAAAATGCCGTCTTTGAGGTGCCTGCTTTTAGGTGGCCAGCAGCAGACCAGGGGAGGCACTTGGCCATCAGCAGAAGCAGCTGATAAGGAGGGATTCCTGGCTGGGAGTCCATGGCCAAGTGCTGTGTCCTCCCTCCTGGACCCCACCCCCACCTAGCAGCTGGGAGGCTATCTTAGTGCCTCCTCCTGTGTCACCGTGCCCAAATTAACATAGGTTTGGCAGTCCCGAGGTGGCAGCCCTTTATCCAGTTGCTGCCACTCCTTCAGCATTCAGACGGCCCAGGCAGTTGGTTTGTCTGCGACCTGTGTGTGCTGCTGGGGCCAGGATGGCAGGGCTTCTCTGCAAGAGGCGCAAAAAAGGAGGTAGGAAAGACTACGTTTGCAGCAAGAATCTCTTCCTAAGCTGTCTGCCTAGGAGCTGGTGTGCGGGCTGTCTGTAAGCAGGGCTCTCTCTGGGCAGCAGGCTTTGGGGGGCTTTCTTCTGGCGTAGCCGTGGTTTGCCCGTAGCCGTAGGTGAGGATGATTTGGTCCCGTGGGATTTGGCCCAGCCACATGGGGTCTGAAGGCAAGTGTAAGATTTTATGTGGCTCTTCATCTTGTGAGGGAGGGGACTTAATACACAAATCCATGTTAACATTCTCTTTCAGTTCAGTAAATTGCTCATACACAAGGTATTTGTGTTAGGAAGAGTGTGAACATTTTTATATTAAAAAAAATGAGTAAGTGTATCATCTAATTGAACTTTGAGGAATAAAACCAGTGTAGCTGCATTTATAAAATATTCTGGCTTGAAATCTGTGCAGTATTTTGTTTATATAGCATCCACCGAAGACAGTACCACGTATGCACTGCCCTGAGGAACGTCGCAGCTCTTTTCTGCATTTGCAGGGCGTTAGGAACAGTGATGCCCTGACCTTACTGAATGCTTGGCATTCCCAGAAGGACAGCAGTGCTATAATAATGGAAAGAGTTACATCTAGAAAGAAGACTGTGGTGTGAGTAATTATCATCAGCAATGTATGATGTCAGCAGGTTTCTTAGGTAAAATTAAAGGGCATCGTGGCTGTATTCCATCACAGTGCAGGAGCTGTGCGGGTGACAAAGCTCTAGCTGAGCATAATGCAGACAGGGCTGGGTAAGGCACGCTGTGAGAGCTGCTTTGGTCTGTTGCATGAGGCCTCTTAGCTCCCTGACTTTTGTTTGAAGAGGTCTCTAAAAAGTGAGAATGAATGCAGAAAATGGATAATTAAGAGTTTCTTTAGTAACGACATTTATTCAGGAGGTTAAATCTCAGCCTGCAGACATTGACTGTGTTGTGTTTGCAGCTGAGAATGTTATTCTGTTCCTTTCCCTTTGCAGAGGGTACACAATACAGAAAGCAAGCTATGCTTACTGCTGGCAGACCCCCTTCCCACAGGCTTTGTACCCTGTTAGCTCTAACCAGCCACTCTAACATGGTTCATAAGCCATAAGGTCTCAAAAATATGGGACTGGTGTTTGTTGCTTGCAGAGCATAAGAACAGAATTTCATAATTGAAGATTTCAGTCATGCTCAATATCATGCTGTGAACCAGAATTAGCCAACATCTTGGAACTGCAATTAAAAAATGCGGTAACTTATTTTAAGCATCTTCTTTTCAAGTATTTGTGAGAGAAGAAGTGGGGATTGTAGTGTGTTCTTCCCTCTCCTCCTCTGGGGCAGTAGGATCACTGTGTTTTCCCTTTCTGTCGAGCGGGAACAAAGCAAGTGCTGATGCAGGATTTTGTAACCTTTGCAGACTGTATGAAAATGATTAGACTGTGGTTTGGTTTTCCAATTGGAGAGGGGAATAGTGACTATTCTTGAAGGAAGTGCTTGTTGGGATACCGTGGCTATTAGTTAACTGTTCCTCCTTTTTTCTTCCCAGAGAAGTTTGTCTTGCAGACCTTATTTTTTGGAACTCCTTGCTTTTCCCCTAAAAAAGAAGGGGACTTGGACCTCTCCCAAGCAGACTGCAATACTACAAATCCTGCCGCAAATGATCTTAGCCCATGCTGAGATGGAAGCGTCACTGAATAGACGGCATTATTACAGTGTCTTTATGTCCCCTGTTTCAAATGCTTGTACTTCAGTAGCTTGGCTTATACTAAATAATCATTATCTGAGTTTAGGGGGAGATGTACCTTGGAGAGGGTAAAATTGTTAGGGTGTTGCTAGTGCTTTTCATAATGTAAAACTCTGTGAAGATACTAAACAATTATTCAGTAATTTTTCTCAAGCTCAGTTCCTCCTGTGTGGCAGGAAGCAGGAAAGTAGTTCAGTATCCATTTTATTGATGAAGGATACTTTACTGACTTTCCCAAATGAGAGCTGTAGGTTTGGGATAAGAGCCTGAAATCACAAATTCCAGGTTTGTGTTCGCCAGATTGTGCTACATCTATTTTTAGCCAGTGGCAATGCTAGAATTAAATACTTTTTCATCTTTATTTGGTAGGTCTACCTGGGATTCTCAGGCTTTTAATAAGGCTAGTAGCAAGTTGCAGTTTCTGGTGTTCTGCAGCTGGAAAAGGTGGTGATGAGTGGCAGTCATGCTATCAGAAAAGGAGTTTGTTCTTACAGTTTACTGTCTGCTCTAGATCTTGTCCTGCAGTCAAAGCTCACACCCTTTCCTCCTGGAGAAACAAGCACTCTGAGGTTGCTTCTACCACAGAACTGGGTTTCTTGCAAAATATTTTCAGCCAGTAGTGTGGTGGCTCAGCTTAATAAGAACCCATAAAAGGATGTTACTTTGATTTTATTTTCCACTGTGGCTGCAGTTCTTAATTCCATAAACTGTGAGCCTGTTTTGAAATGGATCTACCAGATGTTTTCTCTTATTGTGAATACCCACTTCAACCCCTATATATCTGCAAACGTTGCATTTATTACAGTTTTTCTTTCTGCTTTTTCCCTCTCTCCAGTGAGTGACCTTCAAGAAGAAGGTAAAAATGCTATCAATGCACCGATGAACCCAAGTGCCATGGACATCCATCCAGAAGACACGCTATTAGGTAAAGTATTCAAGCTACAGACCTCAACTAAGCAATGATTAATGAAGGTGGCCACTGTGACCCACATACCCATTGCTTTACTGTTGGATGGAGAGTGCTCAGTTGAAACTGAGAGAACTGGGCATGAGAATTGAGAACTGTTGCGTGTCACATGTAGGCTAGAAATTAGAAGGGCTAAAGTGGAATTTAAAGAGCAGTGTCAGCTATGCAGGTACACTTTAGTTTATGGGAAAATTGACTTGTTCAATGAATTGGCAGAGAACTTGAGTTCTTTCTTGAAAGCACATAGAAATCTGAGATTTGCAAAGAATTAGATGGAAAATACTGCTGAATTTGTCTGCTTAAGAGTTACTTCAGTTCTATTAACCCACTGGCCAAGTGGGTCTCTGTCTTTCTTCTTTGGTAAGGATGTCCTTCGTTGGTAAGGAAGTGGTATATTTTTCTCTCTATATATAAATGGGGAACTGAAGTGCAAAAGAAGCAACCTACAGGAAGTCTGTAGCAGAAGTGTGTGTCATGGAACCCTTAGACTGGCTCTTCTTAACATACATGCTACACTGTTGTTAACTGGTGGCTGGCATGTTCCTCCTTGGGTTACTGCTTCCACTTTGCAGGTGACTGTACAGCACAACGGGACCTGATACTGAATGAACAGACGGGCATTTAGGCTGCTGAAAATGGTAATTTAATGCAGGACCACTCCTGAAGGCTAGTCATGCAAAGACATGACCACTGGTGAAGCTTAAGCTAAGTTCTGTTGTGAACTGTATGGCATTATGGGTCAAATCTTGTTCAGGGTTTCAGTTAGTGGTATTTTGGGTGTGTAGTGGGTGTCACTTCCTTACGACTAGACTGCCTGACTCATCCCAGGGAGTGGTGAGGAAGTAAAGGAACAGAAGGCTAAAAAGCAGCAAAATAATTCATGTTTTTTCCTAGGTTTGTAGAAATTTGTCAGCTATGTTCAGATAGCAGACTTTTTTTTTTTTTTAATAAAGGTCAGGGGCCCTGGAAAATATTGAACCCAAATGTCTGGGTGAAGTCTAAGTTAAGTCACCTAGATGGTATAGTTTGTCTTGTGTCTAGGATGGGCAAGTGTCCTGTTTGCCCTCTGACAGCTGTGAAGTCTAGCATTGCAATGGGAGGTCACTAGGTTGGTCATTGTTGGAAAGGGTTCCTCTATCCAATGTGACAACAGCCTGACCAGTGTCATACCAAAACCCCTCCTTTGTTGTCATGCTGGAAGGAATTGTGAAATCAGTAGGAAAACAGGACTCAGTATGGCATGTCTAGAGTCAGCTAAAGATAAATCCATGGGATCTATAAATAATTATTTTAGCTGAACAGATGTGGATCCCCTCATGTAGCTATGACACTGTCACCCATCCCTGTGTTCCTGTTGTGTAGTAGCCAGGGTTTGCTCTCCACTTAAAAGAACAGATCTAACCTAGATCACAGCTACCACTTTGCTCATAAAGGAGCTAAAATGAAGGGTTCAGGGGGAGGTCTACTACCTGGAAGCAAGCATCAGAATTTAAATTACGAGACTTGCTTCAGTTGCTTCCTAAATACTGGTATCCATATCTACAGTAACATATAAACATGCACATGATGCACCTGTCTATATGTGCTTTTGTGAAGATAATTCTGCCAAAGGTTGTTTGGTTGTTAGCCTTACTGAGCTCAAGTTGATTCTGCTACCAACATTTCTGTATCAAATCATCCCTTCTAAAAATCAGTCTTTATGCTCATGCCTCTTGTGGTTGTCGTGCTGGCTATTGGAGAGCATTTCTTGCATCTCTCCACCCCACAGCAGCAGCAGAAATAGAAGACTGTACACCAGAGAAATCTGTTTTATGTTCTTCCTCCACGCACAAGTACAACTGATTTAAGTTGGGGTAATTTTCATTCTCTAGCTTAACCAGAGGTTAAAGAGTTCAGGCACTTGGGGCCACATGTGTGACTAAGTTCCAGGGAGCCAGAGAGTAGAGGCACAAACTGTCAGCACAAGTCTCAGCAGTTGCACTGTGTAAGGCCAGATTACACCAAGATGGTATAATTTGGGACAGGTGTTTTCAAATAAAATTAAATACAATTTAAGAAGAAGGAGAAAAGTTGTTGACTGCACTCTTGGGCATGTAAATAGTAACATGCCCCACAGGGTATAGAGAACTGATCTTACTGGTGTATTCTGCAGGGTCTCAGTTGGGGAAGGTCAGTGGAAACAATCATATTTTAGGGAAGTTAGGGTTCTGTTGTCTTTCTCTGCATCACTAAAAACTCCTAACACCCATCATCGGATATTTCCTTGCTAAGATGATGACTAAACACTGTCATTTCTTGATCAACTGACAGGCCACGTCATGATTATGAATTGTTGCAGTATTTCAGCAGTGTACATTTTAAAGTGGATCTAACTACGTTTTCCCATTTTACTTGGACAGAGGAGAATGAGGAACGCACTATGATTGACCCTAACTCAAAAGAAGACCCCAAGTTCAAAGAACTAATCAAGGTAGGAAATCACTGTTTTGTCCTTCTTCAATTTTAACTAGCAAGCCGGAATTACTTACAAGCTGGGTCCCAAGAATACAGTTGAGGAATACATCTTGTTACTGAAGTTATCTGTGAAAACTGAAGTCATCAACAGGGTGAGGCTAAAAGCCACAGGAGAAACAAGAAAAGGCTGAATGTTAGAGTGCTCATGGTAGTTACGGAGTTAACTCCCTTGTCCAGGTATATCCTTGTGATCCAGTGAGGATCAGTACTTAGATTGAATCTACCTGCAGTCACTGCATGTAAACCTAGATTCCTTCTGTCTATGAAAACAGGGAGAGTTTTGGAAAGCATTAGTGGGAGTTCAGAAGAGGAAAGAATAGGACTGAAATGAGCAAGGGCATGGTAGGGGACAGTGAGGAGGCCTCTGGTGTTATAGGAAAGTTGGAATTAAGATTATTCTTGCCCTATATTCTGTTGAGTGTTTTCTGGTGGGGTTTTTTGTTTGGTTGGTTGTTTTTTGTTTGGTTGGGGTTTTTTTGTTTTTAAGAAGAAAGGTCCACAGTTTTTCTGTGTGCTAGGGCAGGGGCCAGATTGTCCTGAATCTGTATTATCATTGGAGACACCTGCCCAAGGTGTTGGTAATGGTGTTCGCAGCTGTGCTGATGTGAGATGTGGCTTTCTGCCTCCGCAGTGCTCATGATGGAGGATTTGATCTTGAGGGATTAGTGTTTAGGAGAACCTTTTCTATACAGTATGTCATTGAGGTTAACAGTGAAAGCTTGAGCAGGGAGAGAAGGTCTGGCAATTCTGAACAAATGTGATCTCTTTCCAAAAAGCATTTGTGCTTGTGTTACACTTCTACTACACTTCCTCTTTATTATTTAAAAATTATTTTTTAAATTATTTTTGTTAGAAACAACAATGCAGCTGTAGCTGGGTGAGTCTGAAAACTCTGGATAGTGTATACCATCTCCAGATAGGGGGTCAAGCTGTGGCACATTCCTTTCAGGAAACCTTGTGCACGTGCAAGCTGCAGAGTTATGCTTCACAGAATGCATCAGCAAACTGCTCACCTAGTACCTCTTTAAAACAAGCCCAGTGATCTACTATTAACGATGCAATGACATGTTTAGGATTACAAAACCACATCAAATCAGTTTAGCAAGGAGCTGTGCTCAAATTTCTTTGTTACTCTCATGCATCTGGAATACATTGTGGTTTTAAATTAAGTGAATTTGCACATTCTTTCTTTGGTAGTACCTAAATCCATTAATTCTCTCAAAAGGTACAGTGGTCTTACAGCACTCTTTCAGAATGTACTGTGGTTGCTTTGCTAGTGAAGCACTGTTATTATCATGAATAATTTAATTGAACCAGAGTCTTTGCAGTGAAGGAACCAGATGCACTCTGTGATGCGGGAGACTTGATAACTGACATCAGAATTGCTTTTAAATTGTGAATTTTGATGTTGAATTTAATATGAATTGTTGAGTCTTCCCTGGATGTCATAGTCTTAACAAGGCTGTATTTTCCAGTTTAAACACCTGAAAACCTTCAAGAGGAATGAAAATCAGGGATAGAGCAGCACTCAAGAATGTATCTGTGTGCATAGAGCGCACTGTAGATTCAGGCTCTGGTTCACTACCCCAGTTTACACGTGCATGAAGAGAGAGTAATGTATTGGCAATTGAACTGGAGCA
This sequence comes from Antrostomus carolinensis, assembly GCF_000700745.2. Lineage (NCBI taxonomy): Eukaryota > Metazoa > Chordata > Aves > Caprimulgiformes > Caprimulgidae > Antrostomus > Antrostomus carolinensis. The sequence continues at coordinate 33,559 of NW_010319440.1, read as the reverse complement.
GTGCTTCAGGGAACAGCATGTAACTGGAGATTGTTTCCTTGGGATCATCCTCAAAGGAGAGATGCGTCCTGTAGAGTGCCTACTTGAAAATTATGTAATTTAGGTAATTGCTAATCATTTGCATACCTCTCAGCAGTTGAGAGTTTTAACAGAGATTCAGCTAGAGAAATGTTTAACACTATGTTGGTGTGAATCTGTAAGGCAGGGAGAGGTTTGAATTATGTTGGCAAGAGCTTTTATGCCACAAAGTTTGGATAATGCAAGAAAACAATGAATTTATTCCTTGTTTTCTGTTCTTCAGTGGTTAATGATGTTTTCCAGGAGCCCCAGTGCTGGATGAGAATTAGCCATGCTAAGGGCTATACAGCAGCAGCCAGCAAAAAAAACTGCCTGCCCCACAGAGCTTGAAATGAAAGGTCTCCATGGACTAGCAAGGAGTGAGCAGTTGAAATGATGGAGGTTTTTATAGTTCAAAGTGGTACTCTCTCTTTTCCTTTCAGAGAGGAATGTGTAAATGGCAGCAACAGAGCCTCATGCCTTTTGAAATTTGGCAGTGTGACTGAGTTTCATTGGTGCCAGCTCATATCTCTTTCAACACCAGCGTTAGACATGCCAATGGTTTGCCACCGCTGATTTTGAGTGTTTCTGTTCTGTCAGTCACATGCAGTTGGGTAAATGGATCTCAGTGAGAAGTAGCAGAGATATCTGTTGCTGACTCTGCTTTTATATCTCTTTGTCTCCGCAAAATGTTGTTTTAATTTCTGCAAGCCTCATGCCATAGGAATTACATGCATAGTGGATTGATCACTGCAAGCTCGTGTCAGCATTTGGAAGTGATTTTGACAGAGCTATTGTAACTCTGGAGAGACAGACTGTATAGCATTGTGGTGACACGGAGAGACCAACAGAGAAAAAAGCCCAACAAAAAGCCTCATTCCTCACTCTTATTCAAGCAAATATACAGTGAATCCCCTTGTTGAAGGCTGCTTAGTTGAGGATGCTAAAATACATGCTTTAAAGCCTCTTGCACATATGAAAATCATCAGGAACAAGAATTATGACTCAGTGTTGTTTGTTATCATCATTGACAGTATTCTAAAAATAGTTGGCCACAGTTTGTCAATATGAAGTGTTCAAATAAGTTCCCTTTGTGGCCAGCAGCCTTTTTTTCTTCACTTAATTTGCTCTGAGTGTAATCAAACACAGTTTGGTACATGACT